>NC_064816.1:158885094-158917856 GCF_023721935.1 Panthera uncia | reverse complement strand
GAAGATAGGAAGGAAGGAAGGAAGGAATGAAGGAAGGAAGGAAGGAAGAGAGAGGGAAAGAAGGAAAGAGAAAAGAGAAACAAGAAAGAAACAGATTAAATGTGGTTCAGTGTAGCCCCACGTTTTGCCCCCACCCTTACCTTAGGAACAGAAACGAGGAAAGATGAGTCAAAATCTTAAAAAGTCTCCCTGATAACTTGCAATTTGGAGCAGCCCTTTACAAAAATTCAAGGGGAAAATTAGAACTACGGCTTACCACTGGGACAGCCAGAGAGAAGACAAGGGACTGGCGGACAACCACTTTACAGAGCCCTCATTTGATTTGGAAGAACAAGGCTATTTATCATTATTATTTCTGATACTGAACGTTTATTGACACTAACTATATTAAACATACCCATTTGGGGGCATCTCACCGGCTCAGTTGGTTAAGTCTCCAACTCTTGATTTTGGCTCAGATCATGTTCTTGTGCTGACAGTCAAGAGCCTGCTTGGGATTTTCTCTCTCTCTCTCTGTCTCTCTCTCTCTGTCTCTCTCTGTCTCTCTCTCCCCCTCCTCTGGTCTCTCTCTCTCTCTCTCTCAAAAATAAATAAACTTAAAAAAAATGTCTAAAAACAAAAGGTACTCATTTGGATTTTCTTACTATTTCTCAGCTCAGAAGGAGTAAGATAGACCACGGTTTCGGTAAAATCAAGTAATATAAGTTGTTACATTCGTTTACTCACATATAAATTCAGGGAACGTTAACAGAGCACAAGGTGACACAGACACCATCCCAGGGGCAGGAAGCAGGGGGTGAGGATCGAGCGCGAACCCCCTTCCTTCACGGTGCTGACCCTCTAGCAGGAGGTGTGGGTACACGCTAATCAAGAGTAAAAGATACAGTGTGTCTTGTTAAAGATATTATTCTGAGGGGCGCCTGGGTGGCTCGGTCGGTTGAACATCCGACTTCGGCTCAAGTCATGATCTCGCGGTCCGTGAGTTCAAGCCCCGTGTCAGGCTCTGTGGTGACAGCTCAGAGCCAGGAGCCTGCTTCAGATTCTGTGTCTCCCTCTCTCTCTGACCCTTCCCCGTTCATGCTCCGTCTCAAAAATAAACATTAAAAAAAAAATTTGAAGATGTTATTCTGATACTTGCTAAATGTAAGGAAGACTATTCCAGACTATTGCACTACAGAGTTTGTGTTCCACTCCAAACACGCGAGGACACGTGGGGATTTACAGCCAAGGAGCAGGGCGGGGTCGGGGGTGGAAAATCACTAGGGGAGACATCAAAGGTAGGAGGATTCTTGCCAAGTTGACCTAACAGGAATCTTGCCAAAGGCATCGAAGGCCTTAGAAATCGGAGGTGGGGAGTGCAGACCTTGATCAGGTATCACGGGTGTGGGATTCTCACAAAACTGAGTCCGCGGGATTCTTGCTACAACAGGGCTGTGCAGGCCTACGACAGGGCCCAGACACAAGTCCTCAAGTCCTCGTCGAAAAGAGGGTCAGAGAAGCCTGTCTGCTGTTTGCTCCAGGAGATCCTTGTCCACCTGGGAGAGGGATGAGAGAGAGAGAAACAGCACCTCCCCCTTAAAAAGGCTTCTGCCTCCCTCACACCAGAGCCTTTGGGCTACGGAACAGTAGCTGGAAAGCCATGGTCAGCCTTCAACTATAGTTTGTTGGAAGAGGGAGAGGATCTGGTCCAATTGTTTTTTCTCATTTTTAATTTTAATTCTAGTAAAATTAACACAGTGTTGTATTAGTTTCAGGTGTGCAATATAGTGATTCAACAGTTCCATGTACATTACTCAGTGCTTGTAACAGCAAGCGCACTCCTTAATCCCCATCACCTAGTTCCCCATCCCGCCACCCTCCTCTGGTAGCCATCACTTTGTTCTGATTCTTAAATGCCACATATGAGTGAAATCATATGGGATTTGTCTTTCTCTGACTGACTTACTTTACCTAGCATTATACTCCCTAGCTCCATCCATGTCATTGCAAATGGCAAGATTTCATTTTTAATGGGTGAATAATATTCCACTGTGTGTATGTATACACATGTATATATATATATATATATGCATATACATGTATGTGTGTGTGTATGTGTGTGTGTGTGTATATCACACGTCTTCTTTATTCCTTCACCAATCAATGGACATTTGGACTGCTTCCACAATTTGCCTATTGTAAACAATGCTGCAATAAACAAGGGGTGTATATGTTGTTTTGAATTCGTGTTTTCATTTTCTTTGGGTAAATACCCAGTAGTGCCATTGCTGGCTCATAGGGTACTTCCATTTTTAACATCTTGAGGAAGCTCCATACTCTTTTACACAGTGGCTACACCAGTTTGCATTCCCACCAATAGTGCATGAGGGTTTCTTTTTCTCCACATCTTTTCCAACACTTGCTGTCTCTTGTGTTTTTGATTTTAGCCATTGTGACAGGTGTGGGGTCATACCTCATTGTGGTTTTGATTTGCATTTCCCTAAGGATGAATTATGTTGAGCATCTTCTCGTGTCTGTTGGCCATCTGTATGTCTTCTTTGGAGAAATGTTCGTTGATGTCTTCCGCCCATTTTTTAATTGGATTTTTTTTTTTGGTGTTGAGTTGTGTAATTTCTTCATATATTTTAGATACTAACCCTTTATTGGATATGTCACTTGTAAATATCTTCTCCCGTTCAGTAGGTTGTCGTTTAGTTTGGTTGGTTGTTTACTTCATGGTGCAGAAGCTTTTTATTTTGAAGAGTTCCAATAGTTTATTTTTGCTTTTGTTTCCCCTGCCTCAGGAGACATATCTAGAAAGATGTTGCTATGGCTGATGTCAGAGAAATTATTGCCTGTACACTCTTCTAGGATTTTTATGGTTTTGGATCGCACATTTAGGTCCTCAATCTGTTTTGAGTTTATTATTGTGTATGGTATAAGAAAATGGTCCAGTATTATTTGTTTGCATGTTACTGTCCAGTTTTCCCAACACCATATTTTTAAAAAACTGTCTTTTTCCCATGGATATTCTTTCCAGTCTTTCTCAAGACCGTTGGGCTAGTCAGTCTTTTGTGGTTCCATACAGATTTTATGATTGTTCTAGCTCTGCAAAAAATGTTTTTGGCATTTTAATAGGGATTACATTTAATGTGTAGGTTGCTTTGGGTAGTATAGACAACTTAACAATATTAATTCTTCCAATCCATGAGCATGGGATGTCTTTCCATTTCTTTGTGTCTTCTTCAATTTCTTTCACCAATGTTCTATAGTTTTTGGAGTACAGGTCTTTCGCTTCTTTGGTTAAATTGATTCCCAGGTATTTTATTATTTTTGGTGCATTGTAAATGGGATTGTTTTCTTTGTTTCTCTTTCTACTCCTTCACTACTAGTGTATAGTATAAATTATTTCTAGAGGCGCCTGGGTGGCTCAGTCGGTCGAGCGTCCGACTTCGGCTCAGGTCATGATCTCACAGTTCGTGGGTTCGAGCCCCGCATCGGGCTCTGTGCTGACAGCTCAGAGCCTGGAGCCTGCTTCCGATTCTGTGTCTCCCTCTCTCTGCACCTCCCCTGTTCGCACTCTGTCTCTGTCTCAAGAATAAATAAACATTAGAAAAATTTTAAAAAAAACTTAAAAAAAATTATTTCTGTATATTGATTCTGTGTATATATATGTGTGTGTGCGTGTGTGTGTGTGTGTGTGTCTGTGTGTGTGTGTTTGTGTGTGTTTCTGTATATGATTTTGTATCCTACAACCTTACTGAATTTGTTTATCAATTCTAGTAGTTTTTGGTGGAGTGTTTAGGGTTTTCTATATAGAGTACCATGTCATCCACAAGTAGTGAAAGTCTTCTTCCTTACCAATTTGGATGCCTTCTATTTCTTTATATTGTCTGATTGCTGTGGCCAGGACTTCCAGTACTATGCTGAATAAACGTGGTGAGAATGAACATCCTTGTCTTTTTGCTGACCTAGGAGAAAAGCTCTCAGTTTTTCCCTATTGAGTACAATGGTCACTGTGGGTTTTTCATATAAGGCCTTTATTAGGTTGAGATATGTTTCCTCTAGATCTACTTTGTTGAGAATTTTTATCATAAATGGATGTTGTACTTTGTCAAATGCTTTTATCCTTTCTCTTATGAATGTGATGTATCACATTGATTGATGCAAATATTGAACCACACTTGCATCCTGGGAATAAATGCCACTTGATCATGGTGAATGATTTTTTTTTAATGTATTGTTGGATTTGGTTTGCTAATATTTGCTGATGATTTTTGTATCTATATTCTTGAGAGATATTGGCCTATAGTTCTCTTGTTTTGCGGAATTTTTTTAAGTGTATTTATTTATTGAGAGATAAAGCAGGGGAGGGGCAGAGGAAGAGGGAGAGGGAGAGAGAATCCCAAGCAGGCTCCATGCTGTTAGCACAGAGCCTGACACGGGGCTCAAACTGGTGAACTGTGAGATCATGACCTGAGCCTAAATTAACAGGTAGATGATTAACTGACTGGGCCACCCAGGTGCCCCTGTGGAGTCTTTATCTGGTTTTGGTATCACGGTAATAGTGACCTCATAGAATGAATTTGGAAGTTTTCCTTCCTTTTCTATTTTTTGGAATAGTTTGAGAAGAATAGGTATTAACTCTTCTTTAAAAATGTTTGGCAGAGGGGCGCTTGGGTGGCTCAGTCGGTTAAGCGTCCGACTTCAGCTCAGGTCACAATCTCGCAGTTTGTGAATTCGAGCCCCGCGTCGGGCTCTGGGCTGATGGCTCGGAGCCTGGAGCCTGCTTCCGATTCTGTGTCTCCCTCTCTCTCTGCCCCTCCCCCGTTCATGCTCTGTCTCTCTCTGTCCCAAAAATAAATAAACGTTAAAAAAAAATTTAAAAAAAAATGTTTGGCAGAATTTGCCTATGAAGCCATCTGGTCCTGGTCTTTTGTTTGTTGGGAATAGATCTGGTCCAACTTATGGTAAAAATTGTCAAGGTGTATTGATGTTCACCATGTTAGACCCTAGAAAGTACTGGACAACGTGACCTATATTAAGTATGTAGAAAATGAAAACAAATGTTATCATCTGAGTTAAATAAACTATGACCAAAATCAGTGAGAGAGGCTGAGAGAAGGAGCAAGGGGAGGAGGAAGAGGAAGGAAACAGGGCAAATAAAGGATTATGACCTATAAAAGACAAAAAATAATAATAATTAATTCTTTCTTTTTCACGGTTGAATAATATTCTGGTGTGTGTGTGTGTGTGTGTGTACCACATCTTCTTTACCCATTTATCTTGCCATTTGCAACAACATGGATAGACCTCGAATATATTATGCAAAGCAAAATAAGTCAGAGAAAGACAAATACCATAAGATTTCACTTATATGTGGAATTTAAGAAACAAAACAGATGAACACAGGAGAAGGGAAGGAAAAATAAAAGAATATAAAAACAGAAAGGGAGGTAAACCATAAGAGACTCTTAACAATAGAGAACGAACAGAGTTGATGGAGGGAGATGGGTGGGAGATGGGCTAAATGGGTGATGGGCATTAAGGAGGGCACTTGTGATGAGCACAGGGTATTATATGTAAGCGATGAATCAGTAAATTCTATTCCTGAAATCAATATCACACTATATGATAACTAGAATTTAAATAAAAACTTGAAAAATAAAAATTAAATTAAAATAGATTTCTGAAAGAAAAGGGTGAGGGGGGTGGGTGGGGATTAATTCTGGAAAACAAAGTATAGTCCAGAGAAAATATTGCAAGAATGATGATAACAATAGGGATATAATAAAATATAGAAATAGAAAACAGGGGCACCAGGGTGGCTCAGTCCGTTAAGCATCCGACTTCGGCTCAGGTTATGATGCCACAGCCTGTGAGTTTGAGCCCCATATCGGGCTCTGTGCTGACAGCTCAGAGCCTGGAGCCCGCTTTGGATTCTGTGTCTCCCTCTCTCTCTGCCCCTCCCCTGCTTGCACTCTGTCTCTCTCTCTCAGAAATGAATAAATGTTTAAAAAAATTTTTTAAAAAGAAATAGAGAACAGAAATATTTAATAAAACATAGAAATTTTTGACTTAATAGAAAGTCAATAAAATTTAAAAATCACAGATTAAGTGATAAAATGTATAGATTAAGTAATGAAATAATAGGTTAAATTACAAAAATATGATGGAAAGAGAGATTATAGAGCAAAGGAAGTAAAATGAGAACAAAAATATGTCATTACATTTCCAATCAATACACTAGTTATATAATAAAGTGCACATGCGTGTGCTTCCTAATAATACATTACATGTATCAAGGAAAAAAATTGACATGCTTGAAAATCCAATTAACTGGACAGAGCGAGGGCAAGAAACAATCCACGAATGCATAGGTGCAGAGAAAAGTATCGAAAATTTTGGAGAGAAAACACTAGCCAGGAAAGAGAGAAAAAGTACAGTCTAACATGAGAAGGATTACCTGGCTGATCCAACAACACCAAAAGCTGAAAAAGTCCTCAGAGAATTTACAGGCAATTTTTTTTGAAATAAAGGAGAAGTGGAAGCTGCATATTAAAAACAAAAAAAAGCACACTTTATATCAGAAAGTGTTGATGTATTAGAAACAAATTTGAAGCGTTAACAAATTGACTTCCTTTTAGGCATCCAGGGGTTGAAACGAGTCACCTTCAAAAGAAAAAAGGGAGGCACTGAAAGAAGGTGATGTCAGTGCCTCCTTGGCAACACTTGGCGCCAGAAAGTAACGGGAAGGGACTTCCATTTCTGCTAAGATGGCAGGCTAAACATCTGGATTGCCCCGACTACTAAAAATCTAAAACGAAACACCTTACACAATATATGCAAAAGTCTTCGTTAAATCCACTGATGGTCTGATAAAACGGAAACAGTCTTCAGGTCCCAACATAAAAGAACAGGAGAGAGAACAGGAGCTCGGTTTGAAAGCTGCGGTCAACCCGGGACATCCAATGAGTCTATCACACCTGAGCGTTAGACACGAATCCCAGGACCTGAGTGGGAACCCAATAGGCATTTCTTCCTCCAAAAAAGGAAGGCCCGCCTGTGGTTCAGTATAAATCCTTTCCTGTAAGACAGTACCCCAAACCCACGTTCCTGTGTTGGCGTGAGCTAGGTTCTTTGTGGTTTTTCACTTTGCAATAGTTTCCAATTTACAGAAAATCTAGGAGAATAAGACAAAGAAGATCCATAGACCTTACTCAGATTGACCCAACGGTCCCAACAGTGTGGTCTTTTCTAGTCCAGGACCCAAACCACAATCACACACTTGTATTTCGTTTTCTTGCCTCCTCAATCTTCAATGGGAATGGTCCCCATGTCTTTTTGTCTTTCGTAACATTGTCATTTTTGATGAGTACGGGCCGCTTGGAGGGCCCTCCCACGTGGGTTCTTATGATGTATCCTCATGATTTGATTCAAGTGGTCTACTTTTGGGGAACCTGCAACGTAAGAGGCCTGTATCTTTCTCATTATATCTCAGTAGGAGCCACAGTCGTGTGCTGTTGTGCCGTCTTGGTTTGTTCCACTTTGAGAGACGTTAACTCTGCACATTTGGCAGGAGTGATATTTCCAATTTGGCAATAAAATTTGGCAAGTGTCTGCCAGATCTTTACCACATAATGTGACTGATTTTTCCTTTGGTCATTAAAAGTCACTTATAAACAAATGCTTGGAGATGATACAGATACTCTCTGACTTACCAAATTAATTTTAGTATCCACGGATAATTCTTCATTAACCTAGTTTTTACCATGATGTTTACAAAATGGTTATTTCCTAACTCCATCACTCCTGCAGTCATTAGTTGGCATTTTACTGTAAGGAATAGTTTCCCCTCCCTCCCTCCCTCCTTCCCTCCCTTCCTTCCTCCCTTCTCCTTATCATGGATTTTTGTGTCATAGTGGATTACGATTATGCACTAATATTCTTTTAATGATCAAAAGTTCCCAGGTTTGACCAGTGACAGCCCCGGTGTTGTCATGACATGGCCCCATTCTTTTCTGAGCACTTCCTTACTTTCTGGCACAAAAAGTTGTTTCGGGCTCGTCTTGTACTTGCCCTGCTCGAAACCTGGAATAAGTGATTTCTCCAAGAAGCCCTAGACTGTGTAAATGGGAAATAATATTTAGAAGCGCTGATCTGAGTGTTAGACGTGTGGGCAGAGCGGTTAACCCTTTATCATTCTGTAGGTTTGGATGCTTCTAGATGATAAATACATGGTAAGATCAGTGGATCCCATTGGCTTGCGCCCGTCACTGCATGTCATTGGCTGTAAATCCTCCATTGGACTGTAGTAAGGTTATATGGAATATCAGGCAGCCTGTAAGATCTCATGTGAAGGTGCTGGTGGCAAAGAAGGAAAGGAACACCCATATCTGGAGTAAGCATAAGGGAAAATTTCTGGCCACCTGCAGATTGGAAGGATCTTGATGTGACTTATCTGCCCCCAGATGGCTTATGGGGAAAAGGTGCCATATAAGGAAGGGGTCAGCATTAGTGTCAGCTGTTGACGGTTTGGGCATTCAGGTGTGACAGTAGGTTGACCTGCCTTAGCGAGACGGAGCCCATGCTGTCCTTTCATACAAAACTGAAAGCCTCCGTCCATCTCTGCTGTACTCATGGGCCCATTTTGCAAGCTCACGAGTAAAGAGGGAGTCCGGCTGACATCCAAGTGTCGGACGGACCATCCTGTTTGATAAGTGGTGTTGGTAGCTTCTCCGTAGTGAGCACTCTCTGATGTGAGACACAAAAATCCACACACTTCATGCTCATTTCCTGGGCCCAGACTTACTTTTCCCTAACTGCTGGCCATGCTCTTTCTAGGCCCCCAATATGGTTTAAGACCTGCAACTAAGATCTAATACTGTGTGCTGTCCTGACATTTGAATCTATTAACCATCATACGAGATCTTGGGAGGTCAAGGCACTCTTCTTAGCCATTATGGTAACGATATCCACTTGGACTTGGCCTCTGACCATAAATGCTTCCAGTAGGTCTGTGCAATTCTGGAGTCATTCTCATTCATCCCATGGAGCCCGCTATCAAGACAGCACTTTCCAAGCTCAGCTCTTGCTTAATGAGAACCACCCCGTGGAAGAACTTCTGAAAAATCCAAGTGCCTTCCTGTAAACGCTTTCCTTATTACCTTAGCAAAGAAGTGTCCTCTGGGGCCTGTTGGCAAACATTTTTAGTGGTGGGTTCTCAGAGTTTACATAACCAATCTACGATTCTCTTTCCCTTTTCTATCCGGATTCTTCTTCAATACTAAGGCAACATCATCTCATTTACTGTAGGATATAACCATCTTCAAACCTTGTTCAAGGAGCCACCTCCACAGATGACTGGGTGACCTACACAGATGTCAGTGCCAGAACATTGTCTCCTGTATGTTGCGAGTGCCCCCCTGACAATGGTTTTTTCCAGAGCCAGCTTTTATCCCACCCCAGGGGTCCAACGTCCTCAAGATCCACTGCCCCCCCTCCCCCCACATTTCCCTGGTTTCTACTGGGAAAACTCGCCAGCTCCTGTAATCCCTCTTAACGGATAACCTATTTACCTCCAGGCTTATTCGTCCTGAGCACAAGCCAGACCAGGAAGCACCAACACTGCTCTGGAAGGTGGGAAGAGTGCCGTTGGCATGTGGTGATGGAAACCAGTGGCACCTTGCTTCAGGCGAAGTCATGCTGTATTCTTTGGGCAAGGAGAAGCTTCTTTTCTATGGCAACAGGGAAGATGCTGCTTTTGCATCCTGAGTAGAATTTGGGATTTAAAGTTCCTTAGGCCCATCCATCCAGAGGTCCTCATCCTGGGTCCCAGGTTCCCCCTATTTTCCTGTCATCGACTTGTCAAGGCCGTGCATTTGGTCTCTTTTGTACCCCACCAGTTGACAATGAGATTCCGGACCGCATTTTCGACCGTTCTGTCTTAAGACGACAGCAGGTGACCGCTTGCCAGTCTAATGCTACTGGGGTGACCTTAGCTTTCATCTCTGTGTCCCTCTCGTGTCTTAAGTTAGCATTTTGATGCCCTGAGTCTATTATCTACTTTTTTTGAAATGCTTCCAATGCCGTGAATAAACCTGGACCGCTTCGTAATTCTGATAAACGTTATTTCCCTAATAATACCGTGTGTTGACAATCCCCACACATTCCACTGCCTCTTCTTCCACCTCTACCTTCTCCCAGTTAACTACAGGTGATGCCTGGGATTATGAGCCCTATTCCCCTTACCACCAGCCCTGAGATGCTGACTGCCACCAACAAGCTCAAAGATACCAAAACACCATTGTGAGGGTCTGCCTTCCTAATGACCTAGGTAGGGACAGTTCTGGCACCAATATCGTAGAATGAATCCAACATTAAAAAACAAAAAAATGAAAACAAGGGTGCCTGGGTGGCTCAGTCGGTTAAGCGTCCAACTCCGGCTCAGCTCATGATCTCCTGGTTTGTGGGTTCGGGCCCCGCACCGGTCTTTCTGCTGTCAGCACAGAGCCTGCCTCAGATCCTCTGTCCCCGCCCTCTCTCTGCCCCTCTCTGCTCACGCTCTCTTTCAAAAATAATAAGTAACCATTTAAAAACAAAAGCGACAACGAAAAACCTGAGGCCAGAGCTTATGGGCTATTAGAAGTACACTTCAGATAGCTAAAGCAGAACTAAGAGCAGGTGGCAAAGTAGGGGGAATGTGGGCTCAAGAAATATACAAACTGCATCTCAAGACCACCCCTGTCTGGGGATTATTAATCTTCCTCAGGCTTTGAATAAGCCCAGAGAAAGTAGTTCTTAAGGAGTGGATGAATATTTATCTAAATTTGAGCTCTTCCTTAACTTTTTTTTTCCTCTTGAGAAAATCAAGGATGATTCAATGTAATACTTTTAAAATGAAAAGTAATATGTATTGTCTGAACCTATATTTAGAAATCTCTTTATCTTCCTCTTCATCCTTCTATTTATGTATCTGAACGGGAAAATATCCGAAATGATATTCACAAAGTGACAACGCTAATGTTTTTGAGGATTCGAGGTGATTTATTACTTTGGTTATACTTTTCCGAATTGCTTGAGTGTTTTATAGTGAGCATGTGCCATTTTTATAAAGGCGATGAAGTCATCATTCAAAGAACCGTGTTGGCCTTTGATGCCACTGTGGGCAAGTGAACCTTGGCTTAGTTCCTATCCAATAGTGAAATTCACCTGAATTCATTCAGGGGAGGAGAAATTCACCTAGTACTGATAGGACTAGGCAGCACTGCAAGCAATTTTCCAGAATCTGTTCCAAATGCCTAGAAACTTCTTGTGATGTTCGGGCTACTAGCTGGCCTGAAAGGCCAGAATATGTGACTTACAAGTCAAATATCCGTTGCTCCAATTTCTTACAATGCTCAGACTTAGAATGGGAACTGCCTAGTAGCTTATTAGAAGAACAAAAGTATATCTAGCTTTCCATTTGATGAATAGGGTGATGACAAATGCCACATCTGGAAGGATGGACGTCAGTTTCAGGGTAGTGAGAGGAATCCCTCTTTGAGATTAAAATGTGTCCTAACTACCTACCAGCTAAGGTCAGGAGTGCTCGTCATCTGTTTCAGCTACGGATTGTTGCGTCATCAACCCCATACTCAGTGACTTAGCTACTCATTTGTTATTTCTTTTCTTTTTCCTTTCTCTTGTTAATTTTTTTACTGTTTATTGTTGAGAGCGAGAGGGAGACAGAACACGGGCAGGGGAAGGGGCAGAGAGAGAGAGAGAGAGAGAGACAGAATCGGAAGCAGGCTCCGGGCTCTGAGCTGTCAGCACAGAGCCCGACACGGGTTCGAACCCAGGCACCGTGAGATCATGACCCGAGCCAAAGGCAGACACTTAATGACCAAGCCGTCTGGGCGCCCCTATTATTTCTTAAGAGTCAGTAGCCGCCGGGTCACAGGCTCTCTTGTGCATCCGTGATCAGCAGGGGCGCCGAACAGACCAGCGGCTTGCTTTAGGATGGCCTGGCTGGGCTGATGGGACGCTATTCCATGAGATGCCTCATGCTCCAGCGGGCCCGCCTGGCCCTCTGACAGGAAGCCCGGACAGGTTTCCAGGGGAGAAAGCAACGGCGTGCAGATTCTCTTGGGGTCCAGGTCTGGACCTAGCGCCCCGCCACCTTCTCCACATTGTGTTTGTTGGTCAGGGCAAGCCGCAGTGATGGCCCAGCTGCACGAGTGGGGACTAGGACTCTGCTTGTCGGTGGCAAGAATTGTGACGATACACCGTCCAAGGGAGAAAAGAATTGAAGTCATGTTTCCATTCACTCTGTTGGAAAACTGGAGATTTCTTTCAAGTGTGCCCCGTGAGCCCGTTCTACTACAGACGAGCAAACCAAGCGCTTAAGGAGCTTTGTGGCTTGTCCCGCGTTACGGAGCTGACGGGGGACAGCAGTGGAAAGGCAAATCCGTTGGCCTTGTTTCCACCGTAACTCCAGAAGGCAGAAGTCTACTATTTGACTTAACACATGGATGAAGTGCCCCGAACCCTCAAAGCCAAGTACACTTCCCGACAGTATCTAATGAAGCACATCCTCGAAGGGCCGCGCGTTTCCAGTGCTCATTCATCTCATTGGCCGGCCTCCCGCAACGTGCAGAATCGCTACCTCGCATCCGCGCTCACGGTGACCACTTATCGCTGACCTGTGCTTTGACCTTCCTCCTCCATCAGTGTTTATCTCTCTGTGACTCTGTTTCTTCAGGACCCCGTTTAAGGTGTCAAAGGGCAGTAACACCATGGAACCAGGGCATCGCTCGGGGCCTCGCCGTAGCGAGAGGTCTGCACTGTGTCAAACGTGCGAGGCTGTTGGCCAACATGAGGCGGTGGGTGACTCCTATTCTTGCTTGAGAGCAAGACTTTCCTTCCTTGAAGCAGCAGGATTGACAGAACCATCTGGAAGAGGGATTTCGTAGCAGGAGGGTGGAAGACAGGGAAAGGGGAGGAGAGCGTGGGAGGGGGATGGGAAGGGTCCAGAGGAACCCTGGAGAGACCCTGGGGGCATATGTCCCTGCACTCACACCACACCTGTTCATACACGTAGTAAATGAACCAGCAACGCGACAGCGGTGGGATAGTTACCCATCCCGACAGCAAATTTAGGACTGGTTTGTTTTTTAGTTTGAATTCCATTCTCTTTAAATGGTAGGTTTGATAAATGGCGCCTTACATCCGTACTATAAAAAAAAAAACGGATAATTGATTTTGTGATGGTTTTTAAAAGTAGTTCATTCACATGCAAATTAAAACACCTTGCAGCCGCAGCTCTCACAGAGAAAAATAGGTTCCGAGAATTCAAACCTTAATTTTCCTATTTTGCAAGTGTTTGGTGGAGGCCTGACCTCCGCCCTGACCCGGGGCTGCCCCCCACTGGCCACCGCCCTGCCCCCAGGACTGAGGAAGGCGTCCCCTCCCATCCTGTGCCACCCAGGGAATCAAGGGCTCCTTTCCACTGAAGAAATCTCCACGTTTCTTCTCTCCTTTCCCAAGCCCCCAGGCTGTCTCTGCTGATCCCAGACGACTTGCTTTGATTTCAGCAAAAAAAAAAAAAAAAAAAACAAAGGAGAGGATCTCCTTGGTCTGTAGAGGAAGGGCTCACAATCAGGCTCTGAATGAAAGAATGAGAGAAACAAGCAGGAAAGACTCATTGTCTGTTCACACATTCACGCATCACACCCCGGCCTGAGCAGACACAAGCCCCTCCTGTCCTGAGTTTGCATTCTATTTGAGAAAACTACAAACATATGAATAAAGACTGTATGTTACAATGTCAGATACTGACATTGCTATTAAGAAAAACAGAGCAGAGAAAGGGGACAGAGAATGTTTAAAACGGTGGAGATACTCTGGGGAAGAAGGAGACCTCTGATTCCCAGTTTTGTTTGTATGTCCCTGAGACAAGGACATAGCCCATCTGTCACCCGGCTCTCCACAGTGAGGCTTTACTGGAGGGGCCACTTTTCCGCACAAGACAAATGAGGGGGTGGGGAAAAAAAAACAAACCTGCAGGTCTTCCAGAAATTTCCCCGAGGGGTGTGCCTCTGCTGAGAGCCTCGGATGTGGAACCCCACATGTGAAAAATGGGGTCACGCTGGCGAGGACATGACCAAGTTCCCGGGGGTGGCTCCAGACAGAAGAGGGACAGGGGTCTTCCCTGAACTCCTTCCAGATGAGGGACCGTAGGGCAAGCTGAGGGCCAATCACAAGCCAACACTACCCCCTCACCCCCAGGTGGGACCTGTGTGATGTTCCTCAGGCACTCCTGGCTGCCCAAGGGCAAAGGAAAGGACAGAAGACACATGGTCAAATTTACAGTCTCCATCAGTTTACAGATATGTCATCAATGGCCTAATCTCCAGGAACCCCCTACTAGCTTAATGACAATGCTTGGCTAGAGGGAAAAACAACCTGAGTTTGACAATAGCTACGCCTCCTGTAATCTGTAAATCCTTCAAGAAATTTTCTCTTGACTTCACCTCCCCCAACTCCACAGTATCTAAGCAGTCACCCCTCCAAAGCCCAGGGCAGCTCTTTCCACCTTTTGGTCCTGTCCGCGTGCTTTAACAAAATCACTTTTTGCAACCGTCTTCAAGAATTCTTTCTTGGCCATTGGCTCCGAACCCTCACCAACACCCCAAAATCCCATCACTTCCTGTCATTGTTGCCTGTTAATAATTACAGCTAATAATGAACTCAGCATCATTAAACAGCATTTTGTTTGTGGGACAAAAATACAATAGAAAAAAATGGAAAGAATTCTTACACATCTCGATGTGGGAACGTCATTCGTTTTGTATGAACATTTTGGAACTTCAGTGAACTGCTCTGTTTCTCTAGGTGAGTCAGTGACTCTGGTTATCATCTCTTACAAAAGCGATTAGGGAATAGAAATCAGTGATTTGCACACACACCTCGGAGAGAGAGCACACATCCAACATGGAAGGGCTGGAGCCTGAGTTTTACAGGCTCTTCGCAAAGACCCTTCAAAAAGCTTCAAGGGGCACCTGGGTGGCTCAGTTGCTTAAGTGTCTGACTCTTGATTTCAGCTCAGGCCATGATCTTGTAGTTCATGAGTTTAAGCCCCGTGTCAGGCTCTGTGGCAGCAAGGAGCCTGCTTGGGATTCTCTCTCTCTACCCCTCCCCTGTCCTCCTCTCTTTCTCTTTCTCTCTCTCTCAAAATAAATAAATAAACTTAAAAGTTAAAAAAAAAAAAAAAAAGCTTCAATGCTGGCTGTCTCAGAGCACAGACAGACCTCATTAGAAAGGGTGGGAAAGCATCCAGTTAAATCTATTTGTTACCTTGAAAGTATAGATTCAATTAAAAAATATATTAATTGGAAGGTAATGTATGACGTATATGTAATAATTTCTCATTTTTTAAATAACGTCAAACCTGTAGATTTTAAGTTTAGAAGTTTGCAGAGAGGACTCTCTGTTGGATTGTATCTTCACTGAATCTCACAAAGTTTGGAGCCAGCGACCCATGGCTCTTGAGGGCTTTCGTAACACCGAAAAGCCGATCACCCTTACCTCATTTTATTGACGAGCAAATGTATTGGGCCTCAACACTAGGTTAGATACCGCTCTAGCCCTTCTCATGAGCAACTCATCGAGGCCTGTGTTTGATTTTATTTGTAAGGAGGACACGGCAGTATTTGAATGAAGTCCTATAGCCAGTAAGCGGTGGAGGCACATACGAACTTAAGCAACCTCGTATCAAAGATCTTTGCCTCCACCCCAAGCTAGACCAGAGGACTCAATGACGCATCAGGGCGAGTGCCCGAAACCCTGGAGAGCACCCCAGACAGTGCTGAGGTCTTGGCCTTGGACAGCCCAGGCAGCAGCCCAGCACACGGAAAAACAGCATTTTTTTCCCCCGTCTGAATACTTAAGTTTCACACAAAACTTAATTCGAATAACAGTTCCACGACTTAAAAAAAAAAAATTTGCAAAATGTTTGAAAGACCAAAAGAGTTGCATTTCCTCTGACAGTCCTTGCTCTCCCTACTGTCTCTGGTGACTCCATATAATTTTAAGTTGTGTTCAATTCAGTCAGTTGCATTGTTACAACTTATGTCCCTGAAAATAGACCACAATAATTATGTCAACATAAAATGCCATTTTTTCCCATAATTGCACTGTCCCCGAGAGACATGTTAATTTCCAGTTAGCAGCAAGCCTTTCCTGGGGATGTGATACTCCTATTGTTCAAAACCCGAGGCATCTGCAGTATACAGAAACCAGGGGGCTTGAGTAGGTGGACCTTCTGGTTGAGTGAACATTTTGGTTGAGTCAGTCCTGGGAGAAAGATTTTTTTTGTCTACAGTGTTTCAATCTGCTCTTCTGTCTCGCTACACCACCGCCCACATCCGGTGACCTTCGGGTCTTTGGACTTGCTGCCCTCAACATGCCCCCTGGTTGCCGGAATCACAGGAGTCGCTGTAGAAGGTAGAGATCATGCCTGATGAAGCCTAAGCCCCAGCACGTGGCCGGAAATGTAACGATGCTACTTTATTTGCTTTATACACGTGCCTGCTCCTTGCGGCTTTACAAAGAGCTTCCACTGCAGAAACAGAGTTCAGTTTTAGGGAGCAAAAGGCTTCGGCTAAGCGACAAGGTCAGCCAGGCATCCCCTCCATTCCCAGATTGCTCACGGCTGTTCACTGTCCCTGGCCTTGAGCTGACCCAGGCATGAGGATCAAGGGAAGGGCGCTGCCTGTGGAGGCTGGAACTTGATCCCTCAACTCCCCTGCAGGAGCTCTGTGTCCCTGTCGTACTCGGACACTGGAGCATAAGCTGATGTCGGGTGTAGACCGGGCCCCTCAGCGGTAGACAAAGTCAGGAAGCAGGGGCTGAGGCAGGAAGCCAGAGGCATGCTGGGAGGATCCATGGACCGTGATAACACCATCTTCCTCCTAGGAGTGTGTGTGGGTGTGTGCGTGTGTGTTTGAGGACAGTGGCTTGGTTTCTGGACCAGACAGAGTTTCTGTCTCAGAAATAAGAGAGAAACGTTCCCTGCGGTGGCCAACACCTTCCAATTAGAAGCTTGTCTATCACGGGCGGTGTTGGCACTCAACCAACATAAGCAGAGAGCTCACGTTTACCCCAAAATAAACACAAAAGGTTCACTCAGAGACGTTACTTCCGTTCCCACCTTCCCCATTGGCACTGACGCACAGGAGGCGCAGTGCTCACCGGGCCTGAAGTCACGCTGGGGTTTTTCCGGGATCATCTCCGCTTGGTTCAAATACTTTCTCTTAAGAAGTAGCCCTGAAAGAAATGCCTAATATTGCTCACCAACAATAGACTCCTCAAGAAAAGAAATGCTGTTTATTAAACAGAACGGGGCCACGTTATTAAAGAGATCATTTCACTTGCTAAGTTTTGCAGGAATATGATTGTTTATAATACAATTTAAGAAAAACTTGAAAACAAAAACCAAGTGCCTCTTGGGAATGCGGTGATTAGCTATTATGTTTGAGTCCCACCCACCCAGTGGCAAATGTTTCACTTGTAGTTACAAGCGTGGGGGCTAGAGCAGGTGTCTGAGCTCCTGGTTCTGGGTTTGGTAAGTAGAGGCGGCCCATCGGCACCAGGGCGTTTCCCGGGGAGGAGGTGGACCCAAAAATGAAACGTGGGGAAGCTTCTCTAACGTGGCTCTTAAAAACTCCCAGCAGCCCGGTTCTCGTCTTGTCTTCCCTTTGTTACTGTTGTTGTTTTAGTTACCTATTTGGAAGCACAGCAGACGGTCACGTCGAGAACTACAGGAGGCATGCTGGACAGGAGTCGTGATTCGTGGTCAGGGAACAGGTCCCGTTGGAGACACCTCTGTGCGTAATCGCCTCCAAGGTGTGAACTGGCCATCTTGGGTTCATGCAACCTCGTCCCTTGCCTTCGGCAATGTCAGCAGGATGATGTCAGCATCGGTGTCCTGATGGGTCACGGAAACAGACCCATCGGTGAAAACATTTCCGACTGCGGTACTGGTGGGCTGTGACTCAGACTGGCCAGCCTCAGTTTCCCCATCTGTGGCAGTGACGGTCATACCCAGACTAACACTCTGCAGCATGCAGCAAGGTACAAACAAGATAAAAGGTGTGAGACTGCCATGCGCCTTACAGATATCAGATGATGCTCCTGCAACCGTGTTCACCCCAGGAGGGTAACACGGAGATGCCCAGGCCTCGCTTAGAAGTGATTTCATCAGGGGCACCTGGGTGGCTCAGTCGGGTAAGGGTCTGACTCTGGATTTCGGCTCAGGTCATGATCTCATTATTCATTTTGTGAGCTCAAGCCCCGCGTCGGGCTCTGCAGTGACAGCGCGGAGGCTGCTTGGGATTCTCTCTCTCTCTCTCCCTTTCTCTCTGCCCCTACCCTGCTCCCACTGTCTCTCAAAATTAAGTAAAATTAAAAAAAAAAAAAAAAAGAAGCGATTTCATCAGATGTGTTCCTTGTTAACCAGATAGATCAGAGAGCCGGAAAGCGTGGGGTGTCTGTGGGTGGAGGGACCCGGAAGCTGCAGGGACGTGCTGTGGTGAGAGCTTAGGTGACCGCAGAGGGTTGCTGGGCCCCTCGTGGGCAGGAGGCCGCCTCTGATCATACCTCTGCTCCCTGTCACTGCAGGGGCTCCGGCACACATCCAGCTGTAGGGCTTCCTTACCTGCGTGGATGTGGCAATGTGTATGCATGGCCTCCCCGTTTGTCCCCTGGGTGTGACACATACAATGGGGTTTTGAGTACTTTGTCTTGGTGCAGTGACAGCACTGGGTTTTTTTTTTTTTGTTTTTTTTTTTTTTTTACTTTTTTTACTTTTTTGACTTCAGAGATTTCCCCCGATGTCAAGTTTTAATCCAGAACCCATCTTTTATGAAGAAGCACCTTACAAGGTAGCTACCGGGCGTTTTCCGTAAATGGTGTTTAAGCACCTGGTGGCTATGGTTTGCAGTTCTATCCATCACAGAACCTAGATGAGAACTCTACTGGTGTTTCATCGGCCTCAAGCAGACTTCCCTCCTGCCCCGGTGCCTCGATCTTGCCCCTTGAGAGCAGATATAATGGGGCCAAGTGATCTCAGAGGCATTTCTGACTCCCTCCCCACAGTGTAGTGAGCTCCTGGAGAGCAGAGGCCATGCGTTCACCCGTGTCTCTGTTCCTAACTCCGAGCACAACATTTGGAGCCCAGTGGGGACCAAAGAAATCAGTTTTAACTTGAAATGAATAGACTGGTGGCTGTGACAAGAATATTTCAAAAAACACCTGAAAGTCTATGCCAACGAATTGTACTCAACATAAATTATATAAAATATAAATAAATGATCTAAAATACCAAGCGCCATAATGATATACAATTTGCCCAACTTGGAAGAAGATCTCATGTGGCTTGAGATTATTCTTCCTTTGATATTTCATGAATGTATGCATATTGGAGGTGCAAAGCCACGAACTGATAGAAATCTCACAAACAGATAATGAAAAAAATCACTTTGAAATTTCCAAAATAGGTGCTGGCATCTACAAAATGTACAGAGGAGTAGTAAGTGCCAGGAAAAGCATTTTTCTGAAGGTGAGTATAGCAGGAGCCCCATTCACTGCACGAGTGAGGCTTGATTCGGTTAGTGCTTCCTATCAATCCATTGGCCAGTCTTGCGACACGCGGTAATTAAATGCCTAATGTGGACAAAGCATCGAGTAGAGGGGTGGGGGCACGTGGAGGTCCCCGGGGTAGCGGGCACGGCTTGCGGCTACTAGCATGTAGCGATGTTAAATAACTCAGGTCGTCGTATACTTCAATGTTAGATTCTGCAGCACAGACCAGGAAGGCATGGAGGTCGTGGAGAAAGAAACGGTCAAGGGGGGGCTTCCTGGTGGGTGTGCAGCTGGAGCTGGTCCCGAGGAGGGAGTGGAGGAGAGTGAAGCTCTTGGCAGGAGTGAGCAAGGGCGCTGGGAGGGGCAGGGAAGGAGCCGTAGCCATGGCGGAGGGCCTTAAAGTCAAGAAGGAGCATCCGAAGGAGGGAGGTTGCCTAGGGAGGTGATGCTGAAGCCATCTTAATCTGGAAGTAGAAGGCAGGACACTGGCAGTGGAATACCCGTCTTGTTTACGTCTGTTCTTGGAGTGATTACCATGGTTTAAATTGCAGCAAACCGCCCCATCGTTCCCTGGGAGCTTCTTGACTGATGCTGGCAGATACTTCATTCTTCTGTGGGCATCAGCCCTAAGAGGTCCACTCAGACCCCCTGCTCAGAAGGAAGTGGGTTCATCATTCTGGGAATGTTTGGTATCCATACGCTCCCAGGGAGATCTTTAAATCAAGAAGAGGAAGGAATGGGACCACCACACTTTCCACCGGTCGGGCACGGGTGTGGAGAGGTTCTCCCAGAGAAGAAGGTTGTCTGGAAATCATCTGGCAGAAGGTAAATTGGTACTACCCGAATAACACCGCGTTCTTCAGGATCCCTAGGAACCAACCATGAAAGACATGATAAAGGGTCGTGATGTTGATGCTAAAGGCTTATATATAGAATGCGTGCATCTGTATTCATCAGAATCACGCATGACATTTCCCACCAGCCGCAAGCAGTGTCCTGGAGGTATCGCCACCTTAGGACTCTACTGTGGCCCTTCTAGTCACTCACACATTTACTCTTCGGGGGTAGCCTGGGTCTGAAGGCTGCGTGCGCGCTACAACACAAGCCCCTGCGACTGTACGTTTGGAGCTTTCTCGTTATCGTCACCCATTTCTGGTCCTCCTGTGGATCACGTCAACAGGTGCTGAGCAAACAGATAATGGGTCTGACGGTTGCGTCTCTGCGTGTGTTCGTGAGAGTTCACTTAACTCTTTTAAAGCTCAGTCTGTTCCTCAACAACTTCTGATGTGAAAACACAAAGCAGAAGTCAAGTGCCCCACCCCTCAGTTAGCTGCAAATGGAATTGGACCTGACCCTTCTCTGCTGGAAGATTTGAGGAGGTGTTACTACTCCCTAGACCAGTGTTAGGGCCCCACAGTCTTGTCTTGCCCAGGTGAATATTAGATGCTAATTGGTAAGCATTCTTAATGCACAAAAGACTTAGAAAGCAGTAAAAATGGTGGACACCTGTTAAGGTATAAGGACCATGCAATTTGGGGCCACGATTACTATTTGGGGCCACGCTGGAGCTAGTTTCTGTCTGCTCAGGGGAATCATTGGTACTTTCTTTTCTACACCCTTTGCTGTGCCAGGTTCTACCAGCTCAGTCTCCAGGATTGAAGTAAGAACTTCCCAGGCCCCAGCCCTTTCTGGTCCTGGAAAATCAGGACCCTTTCGGTGAGATGGAATTGTTCTGGTGGCTTCTCCACTTGAAAATGTAGGAAGAGGCAGAGGAAGGGTGTGCTGTTATCAGATGTATCTCTAGGATCCCTATATTGTTTCGACTTTTGATATCAACATTTCCTATACCAAAGACAGTCCCTGGGATTTTTTTTTTAGATCAATGTATCTATGTATAGTTCACATATCCTAATTTGTTAACGAAAATATATTTGCGCCATGTAGTAGATTGCAAAATGGAGGCAATTACTCTGTAGCCACGCCCTTTGCGATAAGACTTTCTGATCATCTGGTGAGGAAGTGCCATCAATTTTCCCACCCTTTGAGTCTGAGATGGCCTTGGGATTTGCTTGGCCCGATAGAACGTGACAGAACAGACGGTGTGCCACTTCTGAGCCTGGACCTCGGGAGCCTTGCATGACATTTGACCAGTTCTTAGCAGAACAAAGAGGATCACAAAACACAAATAAGCCCAGTAGAGATCAGAAGCGCTGTCCAGCTGCACTCAGCCTAATTGGATTGTGCCAGCTCATTGGATTGGGAACTAAATAAACCTCTGTGTTTTGAAGTAAGTTTTGCTATGCAGCAAGGGCTGACTGATACATACTTCAGACTAATTATTGAGTATCTTCTGTCCCCCCGGAGTTGAGTTTCAGGATATTTGAACAAAGGTAAAAGGAAGCAAAAAAGAAGATTGAGCCCTCCCTGAAGCAGCATTAAAATCTAGTTAAAGACAACACACACACACACACACACACACACACACCCAATACCTAATGAATCAAGCACGACACTAGATAATTATGTGATAATCTGTATGTACAAGGAGCCCAGAGAAGGCAGAGATAAGTAAATGGAATAAATCAGCTAATTTTCTTACCTAGAAGTGATTCAGTTTCTGCCAACATGGATCATCCCTGCAGCCAGACTTTTTTTCCTTTGGGGAAAACTTGGCCAGTAATTGCATTATTAGTAATGACTAACTCAGTGATGTCCAGTGGACTGTGATATCCATCCAGTGTCATTTGCTTAGGTCTGGCAAGAAGAGATATACTCAAAGTACCTAGGTTAATAAATATTAATGCAGAGGATTTTCAATCCATTATTTATTCCTCAACATCTGCATAATGCCCTCTCAGGTAAAACTAATAAAATCTTCATAGGATTTGCAGTTCGACAAAATCTCCAAAAAGAAATGCAGTGAAAATAGGATAGAAGCTTCCCAGAGGGAGAACACCGACTGTTTTTTTCCAGAAAAACCTCAAAAGAATTTTCAGAAAATGTGACCAAGACATCCAAGCCTCAGAAATCCATCCCATTTCCATAATAAGTCCTGAAGAGAGAAGTACTCCATCTTTTCCTGTGAGAAGATGGTCCTTCTTTTTCACTCCTCCCAAGGCAGTGCTGTGGTAAAGATGTGCAGCCAATCGCATCCAAGCCCTCACGTGAATGGGACGTTCCAGGAACATCTCCACATAAATAGGAAAAAAACATAACCCCCCACCCCCAAACTAGGAAACACTGGGCCAGCATTCAAGGTCATCCGTTCATCATGGCAGACCTGTAGGGGTTTTGGTATGGAATAAACTTTCAGAAAGGGCAAGTTCCACAAGGTCAGACATGTTGTACGTTTGGGAGACTCCTGTGTCCAAAGTTCCTAAAACAGTGTCAGGCACATGATAGGCACTCAGAGAATACTCGTTCATTAACTGAACACCGCAGAAGCCACCATACTCCTGCATCCAGGCCAGCAATACTATTTCTTTCCCTCTGTGAGTTATTAGGAGGTAAGGGTATTTGGAGGTTGCATCTCAAATGCCTAACCAGGTGGAGTATCATTTTAAAAATCATTCCTGTCAAAATTCATTTCTTAAAAATCACTTACATATATTGATATTTGCCCCTAGTATTGAAGGGTGTTCAGTATGTGGCAGGGGAGAAATGGACTCATAATAAATAGCCTTAAAAACTGGCTAGCCATTGTCAAAGAAGAATAAAGCTCTGTCTCTACCTTCTTTCTTTTTTAAAAAAAAAATTTTGTTAATGTTTATTTTTGAGAGAGAGAGAGACAGAGACAGAGAGACTGAGTGTGAGTAGGGGAGGGGCAGAGAGAGAGGGAGACACAGAACCAGAAGCAGGCTCCAGGTCCTGAGCCGTCAGCACAGACCCCGATGTGGGGCTCAAACCCATGAACTGTGAGATCACGACGTGAGCCAAAGTCGGATGCTTAACCGACTGAGCCACCCAGGTGCCCCCTACCTTATATCTTACATAGAGACAAAGCATTTAAGGATCAAATATTAAAATGGAAAATAAATACAACCCAAGAGAACAAATGGGTGATATGTTTGTAATTTTGATTACATTATTGAATCTGAATTCTGTAGTCCAGCTTCTTCTCATAACAAAAAGTCAGAACACACTAAAAAGGATTAATGAATTTGAGCATGACAAACTTTTAGACTTATGTACAGAAAAACTGCAAAGAAAAGTTTAAACACAAAAGCTAACCTGTGAAGAAATTTATATTTTAGGGTTTCTGATCCACCATCTGTTGTAAGAGGTTTCATATAGATCAATTAAGAAATAAAAGATAAAGGGGCACATAGGTGACACGGGTGACTCAGTCAGTTGAACATCCTACTCTTGATTTCGGCTCAGGTCATGATCCTGGGGTTGTGGGATCAAGCCGCAAGTGAGCTCTGTGCTGAGCATGGACCCTGCCTAAGATTTTCTCTCTCTCTCTCTATCTCTATCTCTCTCTCTCCCTCCCTTTCTCCTCCCCCACCCCACTCACATGAACATACTCTCTCACTTTCTCGCTCTCTCTCTCAAAAATAAAATATTAAAAAAAAAAGATTAAGTTTGCAAAGTGGAAAATGGGCAAAGGACATGAATGGGCAATTCATCGTAAAACTACAGATGATAGATAAGCATCGTGTGTTCCTTTTATTACTGGTAAGGTTGGGAGCCCAGATATCATCTTTCTAAATGACACAATAGCTAAAAACATTTTAAATGGTCATACAGCGGCTCAGACAGATACATAGACACATGCCCTCAAACCTCCCACGACAAACATGATTATCAGAGCTCCATGAAGAAGGAGAAGTATATTTCTAGGTGCCTCCTGAGGTGCCCCTTACTCAATGTGGCACTACCGTTTCACATTTTGAGAACTAACAGCATTGGTTTCTTTCCTTAATCCCCAAATTACTTACAAGTTGTGCCCTTGGGTCTACGAGGTTTAAGCAGGTAACCCATTGCTGTTCAGTTCTTGTATCTTTCTCCCCTTAACCACATAAAGCCCCAGATTTTTTATTTTATTTTTTTTATTTTAACTTTTTATTGGAGTATTATATGCATGTAAGAAAGCATACGTATGTCTTAAGTATACAACTTCAGAAACTTTCTATAGACTTCTAAGGCTTATAACAGAGTTTAGCCAGCTTACTCAAACAGGTAGCAAATATAAGCAACCAGCACCACCTACCTTTACAGCAGGGGCAGGAATGGAGATTGGTGCCCTGCGCGGTGGTGGTCGTGCTAGGAAGCAGGTGCCGAACCAGGAGCTACACGTCCCGGGATCCTTTGCCACATGTGACCGTCATGGGCAAGGAAATGTGAGCCGACGCTTGTGTTTCATTTCAAGACCAACGCGGTTAAGAAGCAGGAGTGCCTTTTGCACTTTTCCTTTCTCTTCTACGGACATCCTGGGTGCCACACAGAGTTGCATCTTGGAGATGGAGTGCAGGCCAGAAGCTGACCGGGGTGGGGGGTGCTCGCAGGAATTGCTCCTGTGCAGGAAGCAGAAAGTGGGACGGCCGGGGACCTGGACTGAGAGGCAGTTGTTATGGAGACCACGGCTGATCCCTCGGGGATCTCTACGGCTGGATGCGCCCCGGAGTTTTCCTGAATTAAGTTCTTGTTCTCTTGCCATAACAAATATTTGTGTACCGTGATAAGCTTCTCTAGTGTCGTTACCAATTTTTGTCCGTGATGAATTTTTTTGTGTACAAAAATTAGTTTTTGTAAAACCGCCTTGCAAAATGTGCAAGCCACAATGTTAGTTACTTATTAATACTTAAGAAGCCCCGGTTATCATGCCGTTAAAGTTCTGAAATAGTCTCCTTGTTGAGAGTAATCCAATAACTTGGTGCTCCCTTTCCTTTGTAAATCAGGATACAGCAGGCAGGTGGAGCTGGGATGGACGGTGTACATGCGCCGAGATGTTGTAGAAATTGCTACAAGGGTAGCTCGTAATTCTTACAATAACAGTAACATGAGCTTAGAACTCTTTAAATGTCAGGTTCTCATTAAAAAGCAGGTCGCATTTTAAAAACTGCAGGCAGTTGCAGTTTGGCGGACTTGTCAAATCAGAAGAGCCAATTTAAACATCTATGGATAGAGAATGTGAAAAGCCCGTTTTTTGTTTTTTTGGTGGCATGGATAATTCGCACCATTTACCTATTAGATCATAGACAATAAATACCAATGAAGCGACTTCTATGTACCGGAATAACATTTTTATGAAAATCTTCAGAGAGTTATTCTCTCAACCCTGTTTTTAAACACATGACCTCTTGTAAATAAATATGACACTCTCACCTCCTTCTCTAAGATCTTGTTCTAATCTCTGTATCTCTTGGGAATTGCTACTCTGCAGTCACGCATGGTAATTTTTCAAAGATGGTTTTGGGATCCGCTGAGTAAAAGAACCATTTGGCCATCTTGGCAATGTGGACTACTTAAGCTTATAAATAAATCCCATTCAGACGTTCAACGTTGAGGAAATCATCATATTATTCTGCAAAACCTGGCACTTGGGACCCAGTATTTGATAGGTGAATGCTTTACATTGACTTTGTTATTTAATCCTCACAATGGCCCTGCGAGATGATGATTATTACCCCCATGTTTACAGGTTAGGAAGCTGAGACTAATAGGCAGGATAGTAATTTTCTCAAGATGATATATTAAGGCTGGCCGTTTTCCTTTTGTGCCCAGTGGGGCAACACCTACAGACACTCAAAATCGGAATGTCCAGGAAAATAGATTTTGCTGGTTTATCCCTGAATTATTGCCCCCATGACCTCTGCTTCCTACCCCACCACAGTCATATAGATAGTAGACACTCTCATCTACACATATGCTAACTGCATAGTCCATATAATATTTGTGATTACTAAATCCCCAACCCCAGCCGTATTTTTCCCTTAACTGCCTCGGGCAAAAGAAGTGAAATGACCCTTGATGTTTGAAAAGAAGGGGGAAACCCTTTGGCTTCTAAAATCCACATATTGCCAATCAGAAATAGGATATTGCTACGCAGACTTCAGGAGACAAAATGATTCTCAGACTGGCAAGACCATAAAGTAAAATGAATACATTTAATCTACATCAATAATCTGTGAAATAGAATGAGAAAGTTGTTTAGGCAAAGGTCAGGCATCCCATGAAGACCCTGGCCAGGGAGAGGAGATTTATACGGCACATGATACATGTTAAGTATGATCACATACACATGTGTGTATGTAACTGCATATATATAATATATTTTTTTTTCCCACTAACAAGGTTGCCTATGTGGTCAAGATGTCTCAAGATTCTTTAGTCGAGGAACGGATTTTAATAGATGATTTTTATCCCGGTAATGCTTGAACAAATATTAACAGCCACGTAATAGGAGCATTAAAGTCCTAGGACACATTCCAGGGGATAGCCATGAATAGCCACCTACAACTTGCTTCTGCTTCTTTAGTATTGCTATACAGTAGTTGAATCACTATTGTTGGGTTTTCATTGACTGCAGGTTGTAAGAGACTCAGCATACCCACCCCGATTTCCGCCTTCTGCTCCTTCAGGTTGTTAAAATTGTATCATGACTTTTTCTTTCCTCCAATTGGTCCCATTTCAACTCTAACTCTACCTTCTCTGTAGTATCTATAATTAAGCCTCCTAGGCTTGGTCTATAACTTAATCCTAAAATTTGAAAACACAAAAAAATGTGTTCACGCTATTGCAAGTATGAAATAGTATTTACTGCCTTTTCTAGAATCCCAGGGTCACGATTAAGTATTCAGTATTGTCGTTACTCAACATCAGTATCTATCGGATCTAAGTGAAATCTCAAGTCTTTTGTTCTTTATCAACAGGAATTGGTTAAAGTCCTCAGGCTGCATTTTAGTTTAGCCTAAATTGTCTCCTACATTTTTTTCCTGAAGTTCCATATGGACTTTATTTGGGGCGTGCCGTTTTCATAGTGTCCCATCCTTTTCTTCAGCACGCTGCCTGGGCCCATTTCTCTTAAAGACACTCTCTCTGCAGCTCATTTGGACCTGTTGTTCACATTTGGGCGCATTTGTCTCAAGGCCGACAGCCACACCGTCATCCTACGGTTTCTTTTCAGTAAACATTCGAGTTACTTTCTGTTTCTCATGACCCACACCTTCCCTTTCCTTCATTTTCAGACCTGTTTTGCTGGTGTACAAATTCAGGAAACTTTCCTGAAAGACTCTGGAAGGCAATTTTTTTTTCTCTTTCAGCTGAAAGTGATTTTATTCTGTTCTTAGACATGATTGACCGGAAGCAGGCTCCAGGCTGAGTCGTCAGCACAGAGCCAGATGCGGGGCTCGAACTCATGAACCATGAGATCATGACCTGAGCCGAAGTCGGACACTCAACCGACTGAGCCACCCAGGTGCCCCTCACCTGACATTCTAAGATGTCTTCAGTGCCTACCCAGGTAAGGGCACCTTGTCGTTTATCCCACGTGACACTTAATGCCCTCTCAGTTTGAAGGCTCAATCTCATTTGGCCCTAGATAGTTATTGGTATTATTTATTCAATTAGTAGCTCTTTCTGCTTCCTTTGGTCTCTCTGTCATATCTATTAATTAAGGATCAGACCTTCGGGACTAAAACGCCAGCCCTCATCTCCCCTCATATAATTTTTCTTTTTCTGTGTTCTAAATTCTGGATGATTTCCGCAGACTTTCCTTATATTGAACAATTAATACCTCCTCCCATAACACACATGGTCCTATGGTAACTTCCAAGGGCTAATTCTTGTTTTCTGGTTGAAGCTTTCTCATCCCGTGTTTCTTTGTTTTACTTTTCACAAACATATGAAATTGCTCCTGCAATTTCTTATAGGAGATGTTATCTTTTTCTTTTATTTCCCTAAGTGTCTCTGTGTTGTTCTCCTTACTTCAATGTTTCTTCTTCATCCTACGAGATTTCCTCAAACATCTGGTTGTTTTCTGTTGTATTTTTCCTTCGTAGAACAAGGCAGGTAGAGGTCCAAACCAAAGTACGAGGAGCTGATGGGGAAATTGCTAAGCGCAGAAACAGGAAGGGGAGGTGAAAATTGGAAGAACCATCTCACACGTGGACCTTCCACTGGTTTGACCCAGACTTTCAATGGGAAGGTCAGAAAGACCCTATCAGCACAGAATCCATGGGGCCCCCAAGGCCGGGGGGACATCAGCTGGGGAGTCATGTAAGTCCAGATGCCATCAATTAACAATAAGACAGAAGTAGGAAGGGTTCCATGTCAACTTGCCATTCTCCTGAAATGAAGAATTCTTTATACATCATTGCTTTTCACTTGAGAATCACAGATTGAATGCGCACAAAAGCGCAAATTTTACTTAAGGAGAAAGCGAAGAACATCAATGGATGAAAGCATTACTTTTAATAACAGATGGACTTCTGGAAAGAGCAGCAGGGCATTAAAATAGGCACCACCAAGATTCTTTTCTATTTTAAACCACGGATTGAACTCTTTTTAGGTCCCTGATGGCATAATTAAGTTTCGCAAAAACAGAACAATGTAAAGAGAGATCTGTGAGCGACTACCATTTAGTTTGCTTAAAACCACACAGACTTGGAAGGCAGAACTTAAATAATTTGACATCGTATTGAAATTTGATTATCAAGTGCTCCTTAGGTCTGGACAATATGGATAATAAATCCATGAAACAGAGTCCATTTAAAATGTTAAACCTTTGTGCTAGCTCGCCTTTAAAACACATTCTAATGGATGGCTCTCCAAGTAAGGTACAGAATTCAGAGCGGAGAGAGGGAAGTCTTTGTTAAGTTGTCTGCACTCAGAGCTCACACGGTGTTGGTGGCAGGCCAAGGACATGAGCACTTGCTGCTTGAGTGAGTCTGAGCTCCACACCGTGATTTGGAAGGAGACTCTTACACGGGGACACTGTACCGACTCTGGCTGCTGTCTCCCCTCAACACTTGGGTCAGCGCTGTGACTTTCACCACCAGAGGCAGGCTCCGGGACAGCCTTTTGAGAAGGAGCCCGTTCAAAGCCATTCTGGCCTCTTGTCTTATTTTTAAACGGTAAGCCTGGGGTGGAAACAAGCCCCTGCACAGTATCCTGAAGTTTTTCCGAATGGAATCACAAATTTCCCAAAATAACTCTTGAAAAGGCATAGCTAGGAGAGTTTTGCCTCCTCAGTTCAAAACAGAAAGGAGCATCTGGAGAGTAAGAAGCTTCCGGGGAAGAAACTCAATTACCAACTGAAGCAAAGGCACCTGGGGCCGGTAAGGAGCCAATGGGGCCGGTAAGGAGCCAAGGCTTCGTGGAGAGTCCAGAAGGTGGGCCACGGATGAGTGAATGGCCAGGAAGGTGACTGAGTTCTCTGGTTTCTCTCTGGCTCGCTTCCCCACTCACTCCATCTGCGGATCCCACAGCCGGGACCCCAAGTCTGCCGAGAGCTTAGTGCTTAGGTGGCCCCTGAATCAGGCCCGATTGACTCTAAGACGGTGATGGGTACCTGAAATCTCACAGATGCTCCCAGACCCCGGTCCCCAGCCCCAGCCTTTGGTCTGATGCCACACAGCATTCCTGTTCTTGGAAGCGTAGATGATGCCACTTCTATCATAGAAACCTCTATTTATTTATTTCGCCTTAAAGCACTGTCTCCAGGAGACTCCTAAATCGCACGCATCGGCTGTGATGGATGACTCCTGAATTCACAACTATCTTAGGAGGGATAAGTCTCTCGGTTAGTTATTTACTCAAAAGAGAACTCTGATCAATGACCTACTCTTAGAAGTCACAGGTGGGTAATAACGGAAGTGCTGTGGTTAGAGAGGTATGAGGCACAAAATGAATAGGAGAGACGTGAGCCCGGGTCAGGAATTACAGGGGAGAGCAGTGAGAGCTGGGGCGGAGGAGGGGGGTGTTGAACAGTTCCTAACAGAGCAGGGCCACGTTAGCCCCCGACCATCTCTGAAGCACTCGCCCTCGGGCGGAGGACACGGAGGCTTAGCTGTTGTGAGTGGAAGGCATCAGAAAAGACAATGACCTCAGACCGTTTTTCCCCGAAACCTCTCCAGATTGGAGTGTGAGTAGACAGCACCCGTGACGCGCACAGTCGGGGTCCACGACCACAGTCGGGGTCCACGACCACAGTCGGGTGCCTAATCTCCCCGCGGTACTGGTGTCTCAAGAGCTCAGCTCACATGGGAGCTGCGAGGACCGAACCATATGTAGGAAAACACCTTATAAACTACTGACTCCATACGAGTGTATAAATTTGTTGTGTGGACCTTCTGCAGCAGAGGCTCTTTGCTGCTTTGGGCGATCACCCACTGTCTCCAGGGCAGAGCTCCTACACGATCTCATGAGGACGCAGTCACGTGGCCCACCTGCTTGCTGAGGGCAGAGTCCGTGAAGGCCTCTCGTGCCCCTGTCCAGAGCGATTGGCCCATCGGGCAGACAGGAACCAGTCAGAGCCAAACAGAGTCAAGTAGGTGAATAAAAGCTCACAGACAGAGGGGTTATGACGGTTCATTTTAGGAGTCAACCTGACCCGGCCTCGGGGTGCCCAGACAGTTGGGCAGATGGGATCCTGGATGATTCTGGATGAGACGAACATCCGAGTTGGTGGGTGAGGAAAGCAGAGGTGCTCCCTGATGGGAGTGGGCCTCACTCCATCCGTGAAGGCCTCATGAGAACAGACGGCGGACCTTCCCACAGGCCAGAGGGCCCCCCCTCCCCCGCCTGACCACTTTGAGCTGAGACGTGGGTTCTTTTCTGTCTTACCTGTTAACGGAAACATCAGATCTTGGGTCTAGAGCCTGCCCGCCTCTGGACTGGAACTATACCATTGGCTTCCTGGGTCTGCAGCTTGCCAATTGCAGATCTAGGGATAATCCTCCATAATCACTGAAGCCAGTACATTAAACACACACACACACACACACACACACACACATTCTATGGGTTCCATGTCTCTGGACAACCCTAACTGACACATGGGTCTCATCCTCTTGAGTCATGGGTAGTAAAAATGTAGGTGTGGGCTCAGGGTGGCCATCTTTCCTGCCACGTGAAGACAGTCTCTCAAAGCTGTTCACATTCATGAGTTAGAAAATATTAGCCCGAGCACATTAACCTCTACTACCTTCATGCTGTTGTCAGAGTACCTTGGCATAAACCCGGGTCTCACCATCGTGTCTGGGGAGAAAAGCCAACCACCCGTGGACAGTCATGATCCCCACAGGTGCACATGGCATCACTCTGGTCAGTCTCTGAGGGAACTCCATTTTCCATGAGGGGACCTGGAAAATGCCGTCGTGGGAGGCTTTGCCTGGTGACGTTCACGCACAAGTATAAAGCAGACCCTGCTTCCCGGAATGCATTGTTGGGTGGGGGGCCCGCACACAGGCCTACGTTCCACCTGCAGGAAGAATCTTCTCAACAACCGCGTGATCAGAGTTACCCTCTGATGGGGAAGTATAGCAAGACACAGTGTTTCCGAAAGGTCATGGGCAGCGTGGAGGTGGACGGAAGTTACCACCGTTGTGGCAAAAACGTGTGGCTTCAAGGTTTGGTTCGAGGGATGAGACGTCAAAGTGTTTCCTCCTACAGAGCCCAGAACGCCACCGTGAGAACTGTGCCCCGTGGGATCAGGGCATCACCGCTTTCAGAAAGAAAAGCTGCCGTTGTCATCCAATCGAGGTGAGCGTGCACTTCAGTTGGGGACTGCGCTAGAAACACTGGGCGCATCTGAACTTCTCCGCACCAGTTCAGATGGCGCACAGAAGCACTACGCCATCATCTCACACGCCAGCAAGCCCAACAAGTTGTCCAGACCACGCAGGTGGCAGGCACAGAGGGGGCTGCGAGTGGCGAGCTGTCGGCCCCGCTAGGCGCGCCAAGTCTGTCCCTCGTGCCATGGCGTTGGCAGCTAGCCCCCGGGGCTGGCGCTCCGGCTACTGCCCAAATGTTAACGGAATCAGGTACTGCTCTCCGAGTCTGACCCTTCACTTACCTCCAGAGAGCAGGGGCTCAGTTTCGCTCTGTGTTTTACGGGAAATGGACTCAAACACCCAATTTCGCAGGAAACCGAGTTCCGATGAAACTGGCACTTCATGAAAGGAAACACCAGCAAGAAAACAGCCACAACGGTTCCA
>NC_064816.1:158804650-158885084 GCF_023721935.1 Panthera uncia | reverse complement strand
ACTTCATGAAAGGAAACACCAGCAAGAAAACAGCCACAACGGTTCCAGCCTCCTAGACAAAGACGTGTCTGTGACTTGGTCAGGATCTTGCTACAGAAAGGGGGACCCCCAACAGCTCACGTCATCACTAACCAGGAGCATGTCCCGTGGAGCCCCAAACGGAACCACAAACCACTGCCTTCGCCCTTCCTCCCTGAGCCGGCAGAGTGCTCCTCACTGCCCACCTGGAGGGGAACCTGCCTCGCCGGCTGGGTCACCCCCCAGGGGAAGGACCAGGCCAGCCCCCCCCCCCCCCACACACACACCAGGATCTGCCCCTGCCGAGAAGATGATGGTCCACAAGTCCACATGGTAATTCTTTCGCCTCCTCACGTGCAGTGAAAATGACAGCTTCTAGAGACATGTAGCCCGGGGCCCACTTCAGACTTAAAGCCCCCTCTCGCGTACAGACATTCCTCATCACCTGTACCCTGCCCTAAGTTTTCCTGTGGCCTTTACCATGGCCTCACGTGCTACGTACACCTATGTATACATGCATATACCACATGCATACACATGCTAACATATATATACACATATATCACGTGGTACACACACACTATAAAACCTTTATTATGATTTTATATATACAGTCTTGATTTTGGTTTTTGCTTATTGCCTGTCTCCTGGTGGAATGAAGGCAGGGATATCTTGGCTCGGGTTTACTGCTCGACCCTCAGCCCTCACTTCGGTACCTAAGACAGAAAAAGCGTGCAGTACAAATTTGTTGACTGAGCGACCAAATGCACCTTGAGGTGTGTAACCATCTAAGGCAGGAGATGACACCTCGTGACGTGCCCTTCCTTCTCATATCCTTGAGTGTTTCCAAACTTCCCGATTAAGAGTTCCGAGGAAATGCATGAAATATTAACAGTGGGACGGTTCCTGGCTGTCGTGGCTAGTGAAGTGACAGGGACAAGCAGACACGTCAGGTCCTCACAGCCCTCAGCCAGCCACCCGCTCACGCCTTCGCTCACGGAGTCAGCGAACGTCGCATCCTTGCTCTGTGCTGGGTCCACCCGGGCTGTGAGTCGCACACAGACGGTGCACACGAGTGGGTGTCGGATCCCCAAACATTATACTTAAAAAAATGCATTAGGAAAACAAAGAAACGATGATCTTTTAGTGTCATTGTCCTCTCTGTTCATTCTTTACAATGGTCTTTTGAAAATGGCATGATTTTAGTGTCAAAGAGGCTGACTCTCCCTCCTGTGGGGAGCCCTGAGTCCAGGAATATGGCACTGTGAGCCCTGCTCAGTCCCAGGGTCACCGTCCTGTTAGACAAGTCAGCTTCATGTGCCTCCGCAGCCCCGGTATCTGCTCCCCATCTGCCACCTCCCAGACACAGGCCTCCATAATGGCACCGATGTACTCGAAGTCCCTTGAAAGAACCCTTCGAGGCAGAATTCACATGGCCGCGTTGGATGGGGATGCCAAGGAAAGGGAGGAGCCATGACGATCCCCGAGGATCTCTGGCTTGAGCGACAGGAGATGGAGGTCCCGTCCACTAAGAGGGAGGCTTCGGGAGCAGGACTTGGGTGGTTTGTCCCGGGGAAGCAGTGATTGCGGTCTCCAAAACAAGTTCTCACGTCAGCATGGATTCAAATTACTTCACCGAGCAGGTGGTGAGTTCTCAGTATAAAATACCTGCACTGAGTTCCATGTTTTCCCCCCACGTAACGGGTGGAAATTACTCCCCCCACAACACAGCCTGCATTGCTGGTTTTCACAGAAGAAAGAGGAGTGTGGGGGACGGGCCAGTAGTCGCCGAGCCCTGTTTCGCACCTGCCCGGGTTGGGCCTGATCTTCCTTCCCGGTGCTATAAACCATGAGGAGCCCCGAGCCACGCTTGTGCCACCAAAAGGTTAGTTTCTGTGTCATGTGAGCAAAGCTGAGGAGGAACCGGGACGCCGCGACGGCATAAAAGTCCCCAGAGGAATGGAAGCGGAGGGGTGCCTGGACGGGTCAGTCGGTTGAGTGTCCGACTCTCGACTTCGGCTCAGGTCGTGATCTCATGGCTTGTGAGCTTGAGCCCCGCGTCAGGCTCCGTGCAGACAGCACAGAGCTGCTTGGAATTCTCTCCCTGACTCTCTCTGCACCCCCCCCCCCCCCACCAAATAAATAAGTAAACATTTCTACATAAGCAAAAAGAAACGCGAGTGGCTGGCAAGGATCCTTGTACGGGAACAGTTCACGTGACTTATTTCATCAAGCAACCATCAGACGGCTGGCCAGAGCCCTGGAGGTATTTGCTAAGCCCGGAAGTGCAGCAGGTCAGTTCTGCCGCCAGAACTGCAGGAAGGGCAATGCATGTTGGCTGTGTGTCCTGTGTGCACGCGTGCTTAGTGCGTGTCCGGCGTGCGCTGTGTGTGCGGTCGCACGTGGCGAGGAGGGTGAGGGACGGGGGACAACGGGGACCTGGCGCCGTCCGGCCCCGGAGCAGCCGGCTCACAGGTGGAGCCTCTCCCGGCTCCAGCCCTTGGCCGCGGGCCGCGGGCCGCACACCTGCGCGTGGAGGCGAGCGGGCGTCAGAGGGCCGCAGGCCTTGGTGACGCACAGATGGACTCACAGGTGGGAATCGGCACAACACTTGGCAAAACAAGCTTAAAAGGAGGCGTCAGGCCGAGTCGTGGGCGGCGGGAGCGAACCAGAGATGGAAACGTGGGGCGCCTCGGGCCCGGGGACCGCGTTCTCCCGGCCGGTCCGCGACACCACGCGCTGCCCGGCCCCCCAGACCCCGGAGGCCGGGGCCACAATGTCTGCTCCCACCAGACATCCCGCCCCCCCACCGCCCCTTCCGCTGTCCCACGGCTGGATTTCCACTCCCTTTGGACTCTCCCTGCGACCTTTAACCTCCTCCCTCCCCAAACCCACCTGTTCCAGGCCAGGCCTGGCGCCCGCCCCCCCGAAAGCCGGGCCGTGAGGGGACTCTGTGTGCCTCCCACCTGGGGTCTCTCGCCACCGCCTGCATGCTCCCCGGGTGTCTGCCGGGGACCCTCCTCTCTCCCCGCACGGTCACATAGGGAATGTTCAGTCTCGAAGTGTTTCCACGGCCCCTCAGCCCCTCGCAGCCCAGTGCTGAGCCCGTGTTGCTGTGGAGCATGTGGGAAGATGTCCATTCTTCACTCGAGTCCACTTGTGATCGACTGGAGAGCCCACTCCCAAGGGGAGGTTGTGTCTGGAGCCTTGCTGACCTCGCCTCTGGGGCCGGCCCTGCCAGCGGGTCCCGGGGGCCTGGGCCCAGGGGCGGCCCGTCACCCCACCCGGGCCTGGAAAAGGGCTTGTCTGCACCTGTCCCTGCGGCACGAGCCACACGGATGAACAGCCGTCTGCATGGGCGCTTTGTGCTGGAAAAAGCCGTGTCCACAGATAGGCAATAATCCCAACAGAGAGAGAACCCAGGTCCTAGATGGCTGTGAGACAGGAGGCCTGGTGGGATTTCAGGAGGAGTCAGGGTGAGGCTCCCCCACCTTCGACAGACACCATGTAGAGGGCCCCCCCACGGAGGAGGCTCCCGCAGGAGGGGGTCTCACTTCCCATCATGTCAGCAGCCAGAAGCAGGGCTGCGGACAGAACCGTGGGTCGATTTCTGCAGGACATGGGGATGTGAGGAGATGAAGCTCGAGGGAGGTGCTCACTAAGACCGGAGTGGGTGATCCACGAGGGCAGGGGGATCCTCTGCTCTGGGGTGAGATGGGGTCCAGGACGCACGGGATCCACGACCCAGCCACCTCGGGTGCCCAGAGCACAGGAGCCGCTAAGACCCAAAGTGACAGCCGCAGAGCAGAGTCTGAACATCAGCGACCCCACTTCTCCACTCCTGGCGCCCCCGTCCTGTGGGTCCCAAACTGGGGAAGCAGCAAAGTTGGGGGAGGGGCAAGGACAGGGGAACTGGGGGCTCTGAGTGCGGCTCTTCAGTCGTGTGTGTGAGAAAGGCAGCGTTATGGGCTGACCTCTGTCCCCCAAAAATCATATGTTGCACCCTGACCTCAGGACCTCAGAATGCGACTATATTTGAAGATGGGTCTCTAAAGATCTGATAAAGTGAAAATGAGGTCAGGAGGGTGGCCCTGATTCAGTGTTATCAGTGTCCTTATAAGAAGAGAAGGTTGAGGGGCGCCTGGGTGGCTCAGTCAGTTAAGTGTCGGACATCAGCTCGGGTCATGATCTCACGGTTCATGGGTTCGAGCCCCGTGTCGGGCTCTGTGCTGACAGCTCGGAGCCTGGAGCCTGCTTTGGAGTCTGTGTCTCCCTCTCTCTCTGCCCCTCCCCACTCACATTCTGTCTCTCAAAACTAAATAAGCATTAAAAAAGAAGAAGACGACTGAGACACAGACAGAGGGGCGACCATGTGAAAACACGGGGATAAGACAGCATCCAGGGAGAGAGGCCCCAGGAGGACCCAACCCTACCTACGCCTTGATCTCAGACTCCCAGGCTCCGGAAGTCTGGCCTCCCTGTGCAAGCACCTGGGGCTGGGACACTGAGCATGGGCACCTGTCCCCACACCAGTGCCCACGTTCGTGCTACCACAGGCTCTCACCTTGCGGCCTCCCACCCCACCCAGGCTAGCTTGCTTGTGAAGGAAAGTGAGCTCTACTAGAAATTCTCAGTGTGGTGAAGGAGATTTCAGAGAGGGCCATGAGCCTCTCAGGAATGTTCCTTAGGTCTAAGGACGGGTCTACATGACCCTATTTTTTCAAGACAGGTGTGTCTTATTCCTGTGGCCCCGGCATGATGGTTACTAGCGTCTCCTTTCAGGTTCCCATCCTGGTTTGAATAATGAATTATTTGGTGAATTTATTCTACATACTTTTGCCTGCGGGTGCTTCTGAGGGTCAGGTTACTAAGTGGATAATAAAAACACTCTACTCTCTCTACTCACTCACCGAATGCCAACACTCATTCTCCTTCCAGTGGGTGAGGGAATGTGGTATGTAATGTCAACCACACACTTAGAAATTATTCTTTCTAACATCCCATCAGGTCTATTATTGCTACTGAGGTTCACGCAAATCCTCTATGGCTGAAAAGACAAATCCCTGTTTCCTAGAAGAAGATTCCTGAACGAGAAGATAGTTTCCCTCAAAGGTCTTTGGGGTCGTAGGTCACACAGTAGCAGGGTCCGCATGGAATTTTTGTCTTTCCCACACTTCTGGCAGAGTTAACATTAATTCTTCTTCTTTGGGGGGTGTGCAGGAGGCAGAGGGAATGAATTAATGTTTTCTCTTTCTGTTGGTTGGTTGGTTTGGTTAGCTATTTGAAAATAAATGATGGGGAACCAAAGACAGCAGATCTCACCCTGATAGACTCAAAGGTGGGAAGACAACTTCTCTTCTTTTCCTCCTAAAAAAGAAAGGAAGAAGAAAAGTCACATTTCTCTAAAGCATAAGCCTAGACACCTCTGGGCTTTGTCTCTTTTCTCACCCTCAGTTTTACTTCTTGATGACATATGGACCATTTTCCTGTACCTTGTTCCAATATTATAACAAAATATTGTAGACTAGGTGATGTATAAACAACAGAAACATACTTCTCAGAGTTCTGGAGGCCGGGAGGTCCAAGATAAACACACCAGCAGATTCAATGTCTGATGAAGGCCCACGTCCTGGTTCAGGAAGGCCCACACCTTCCCGCTGTGTCCTCATGTTAGGAGCAAGGGAGCTTTCTCGGTCCTCAATAATAAGGACATTGATTCTACTTATGAGGGCTCTGCTCTTACAACCTAATCACTTCCCAAAGGGCCTGCCTCAAAATACCATCACATCAAGTATTAGGTTTTCAACACATGAGTTCTGGGGGGACACAAACATTCAGTTGTTAGCCTCTGTGAAGAATCGTATTGGAGAGCTGAAAACCATTAAAAATTCCATCCTGGGGGCACCTGGGTGGCCCAGTCAGTTAAGCGTCTGACTCTTGGTTTTGGCTCAGGTCATGATCCCAGGGTCGTGAGATCAAGCCCCATGTGGGGCTCTGTACTGACAGTACGGAGCCTGCTTGGGGTTCTCCCTCTCTCTCTCTGCCCCTCCCCTGCACACACACACACACACACACTCTCTCTCTCTCTCTCTCTCTCTGCCCCTCCCCTGCACACACACACACACACACACACACACACTCTCTCTCTCTGTCTCTCTCTCTTCCCCTCCCCTGCACACACACTCTCTCTCTCTCTCTCTCAAAATAAACATTTAAAAAACGATGCCATCTTGCCACTGTCCCTTTGCCACTTCAAACTTCAGAAAGAGGAATAAGGTCAGGTGCATATTAACTCTGAGTTAAAGGGGTCCTGAATAAAGCAGTAGAGATGGGATAGTAGGCACAGGATGCTGATATGCTCTACCTTACAAGGCAGTAAAGCCAGGAGAGCACAACAGATGTGTCACCTTCATGATGAATGGCCCACGAACACTCAAACGTGTAGCCAGCTGGCATGCGACATGGCCTTTGGCAATCGTGATTAATAATTACTTGAAAGAAAGCAGTTTTCAGAATGAGAAACATAATGTTCTAATGAAGTACCTGGTACCTATGAGCTTAACTAGAAACTGAACAACAAGGCTGTCCAGAAATGGGTGGGAAATCTTCAAGAGCAACAAACGGAAGGGAGAAGATAATGTGACCATGTCAACGGAAGTGGCCGAGTCCAACTTACAGCCACAAGGTGTATTATGTGCAAATTATAACAGCTTTCTGGGGGTGTAATTTAACCTCATCTTAAGCACCACAAGTGTGCAATCCAATAATTTTTAGTAAATTTGTAGAGTCGAGACATCATTACTACAGTTCAGCTTAAGAACATTTCCATCATCCCTCAAAACTTCCTGTGAGTGTATTTGCAGCCAATCAACACTTGCATCCCCATAACCATCAACCTGCACTCTGGCTCTGTAAATTTACATTTAATAAGGAGCCTTTGTGCCTGGCTTCCTTCAGTTGGCATAATGTTTTTGAGGTCATTCAATGTTGTATAATGTATCAGTAGTTTATTCCTGTTTCGTGCCAAATAGCATTCAACTGTCTGACTATACCAAACTCTGAATTCACCAGTTGATAGACACTTCAGTTGTTTCTGGTTTGGGGCTATCATGAATAATGCTGCTAAGAACATTCATTTACGTGAGTCTTTGAGAAGACATGCGTTTTCATTTCCCTTGAGTAAATTCCCAGGAGTCTAATGGGAATTTCAGTGGGTGTGAGGTGGTTTCAATTTCATTTCCCTAATGATGAGTCGCGTTCAGCACCTTTCCATGTGCTTATTAGTCATTTATGTGTCTTCTTTGGAGAAATGACTAGTCAAGTCTTTTGCCCATTTTTAAATTGGGTTCTTTGCTGTTATAATTGAGTTGTAAGTGTTCTTTATATATGAGGCATGGCAGTCCTTTATCAGAGCTGTGATTTGCAAATGTGTTCTCGCAGTCTGTGACTTGTATTTTAACTTTCTTAATGGTGTGTGTTGAAGTACAAAGTATAAAAATCTTTAAAAATTAATTTTTCAAATTTAAGAACACTTACCAACTGTTGTGAATCACTATGGTGTCTCACTGCCCTAAGTTTGGTTCCTTAGCTTTTTCTTTACCAAAGTATACAATTTCCTCTATCGAATTCCTTCCAGTTAAGAATGACAGGTGGTTTCTGTTTTTCCAGCTAACATGCCTATGTTAGCCTGGCATAACAGACCCTGATTAACATGCCTATGAAGTTCTGATACTTTATTTGCTTATAATAATGGATCTTTCTCTGTCAGAATTGATCTCTCCAGTTCCTTACCCCTTCTACCTACCTCATCCCAGGCCCCCCACACCCTCTGCCAAGCAAACTTTTATTCATTATTTAGATTTCAGACCAAAGATCATTTCTCTTCTATGTCTTTTCTGATGCTCAGTCTAAGTCAGATTTCTTACTCTCCCACAAATGAAAGCTCCACGAGAGGACTCATGACATTTCCCCATCACTCAGCACAATGCTTGGCACACAGAGGCATGAATAGGTTTGAATGCATGAATATGGCAATAGTTCAGTGAGTCTTTCAACCCAGTATTCAAGAACCCATGGGTTTAAGAACCCATAAGATTTCAGAAAATCAGAATGAGGGAGAGAAGTATTGAGACAAGAAGAGCTGTGTAATTCTCCTTAACCAAGTAAAAGGAACCCCTTCCAGGGCCAGACTGTTCTCATGCTAATTGATTAATAATAGCTTCTGGACGCCCTGGATGACAGAAGTCTTGAAGGACCTGGGACTCTGGAAATCAGAAGAGAGAAGCCCCTCAAGGGCATGACGGTGAGCCTCGCTTCCACTGCGGACGGAATGAGACATGAAAGAAGGTATCCGGTGGCAGGCACGTCAGCGAACAAAGATGAACAAAGATGTCTGCCCTTTTGAGTTGTTCCCCTGCTACTGGGAATATGCCTCTGTTATGGGCTGAATGCATGTCTCCACCAGATTCATGGGTGGAAGCCTTGCCTTAGTGTGGCTGTATTTGGAGTAAGGAAGTGATTAAGATTAAATGAGGTCATGAGGGTGGGGCTCTGAACTGAAAAGGTTAGTATCTCTCTAAGAAAAGACACCAGAGAGTGAGCTCTCCCCCTGCCCACTCCTGTGTGCACACTGAATGAAGAAAGGCCATGTGAGGATGAAAAGAACGTGGCTGTCTCCAAGCCAAAAGAGAGCTCTCACCGGAAACTGAATCAGCCAGAACTTTGATCTTGGACTTGTAGCCTCCAGAACTGTGAGAAATTTCTGCTGCTTAAGCTGCCCAGCTTTATGGTATTTTAGGGCAGCTGAAGTTGACTGATACTGCCTCCCTTTCCCCCAACCTTCAGTAAATTCTATTATAGACAGTGCTTGCATTCAGTGATGGAGGAAGCTTGTGTCTTTGCTTGGGTGACAAAGTGAGGAGGAAAAAATAGCATCCTGCAGAAGAATGCTGACAGTGGCTTCCTGAATAAGCCCTGGGTCCTGGGCAAAGTACTTTACACACTTCAACGGGGTGAATTCTCACAAGAGATAGGATCAGGAACCAAGGCACAGAGGGACCGATTGTTCACCCAAAGTCACACAGTTAATCTGCTGTGGAGCTGAGGTCCAAACTCAGGCAGCCCAGTTCCAGAGCCCCTGTCCCAGGATGTCACAATGACTCTCAGAAGGAGAGGACCAGAAGGACACAGGTCAGGGGAGCAGGACTCAGGAGCTTGAGATGACCAGGGCCTTAGTCCATTGAATTCTGACCCTCCTATTTGCTGAGACAGATGTGGCAGGAGGGGGAGAGGAAGTGTCAGCTTCAGAGTGTATTAAATGTCTGTTCTATTGTCTCTGTGGCCGTCCTGCAGCCACCTCATGTCCCGCAGCATGCTGGGGCAGTACATGCAGACCGACCACATGGGAACGAGCAAAGGCCACTCACTCAGAGATTGCATTAGCAAGGGGGTCAGCCACACACCTTGTGCTTGGCAGAGACTCAAATGCAGAGAGAGGGGTGGGACAGCCTCATGGTGGGGAAAAGGAAGGCTCAGGTGTGCCTCCTCTCTGTTGGCATGGAGAAGCTGGGGCTAGGCTAACTAGAAACGGGGCATCCCATGTGATTAGTGAGGGGTGCATATCTGGTTTTCTCTCTTTCGTCCTAAGTTGAAAGTGGGAACGAAAATTAGAGAAGCTGGCCGTTATTAATCAGGTTCTGCCCATTTGGAAGCAATTGTTACAGGGGTTCTTCTAGGGGGGGTCCAAGCTGATTGCTCTGGCTTCCTATGAGTCTGACTCCTAGGTGGTAGGCTGGTTTCCTGGGCTGGCCACTGCAGATGACAAGTTGGTTTCCTGGCTGGCCGCTGAAGATTGTGGGTCAGGGTTCTAATTTTATATGTAGTCTGGCCATCGTCCATTTGTATTCAGTCTCTCAATGCTAAAGGAAAGCTTTGTCATTGGAGACATTGTTTTCATCCAACTTCTTTTGCTTTGGGAGGGAAAGTTCTCCTTAAATCCGTAGTTTTCAGCCAACACTGCGCATTAGGATCGCCCCGGGAGGTGAGAGAAAACACCAATCCCCAGGGCCCACCCCAGGCTGATAAAATCAGAATCTCTGGGTAGAGCTGACTTCAGTAGGTTCCCAAACGTCTCAGGTGATTCTAATTTACAGCCGGGAGTAAGAACGACTCACTCTGAGGGTCAGAGACAGAAGCTGAGCTAGAAAAGAGTCTCTCAAATGTTCATGTGCAAACAAACCACTTGGGGATTTTGTTTGAAAGCCTGATTCTAATGAAGGAGGGAACTTTGATTCTGCATTTCTAACAAGCTCCCTGGTGATGCTACTTCTGTTGGTCCTCTGGCCACTTTATGTAGCAAGCGATCAGCATTAGGCTCAAAGAAGGAATAATTAAAACTGTGGATGGATCTCCACACTCTCCAGAACAGTCTACTTAGAGCTGCTGTTACCAGTGAGATGTAGAGACCTTAGCAGTGGGGCCTCTGTAGATCTGAGTTCCGCCTTTGGAGAAATAAAAAAACCGTGTGCCGTCTTGAGTTAACATACATGTTTCAAGCTTTAACTTCCTGATCTACTGTATAAATGGTTTGCAACGGATAATCTTTATAGAATAAAAATAATGGTAATTAACATTTTAATGCTTGCTAGGTGCACACAATGTGCTAGGATTTTCCTAGGAGAATTATTTAGGATAACAAACGTAACCTTGGTAGGGTTCCCACATTAACTACCGGATACCCAGTTAAAGTTCCATTTCAGATCAACAACAAATCAATGTTTCATCTCATGCCACAGGCAGTATTTGGCACATGCCTTAACAGGTACCTTTCATGTTCGTCTATTAAAGCGAGCTGCTCAGAGACGTCTTCTACCCATTTTACAGATGAGGAGCCTGATTCTAAGATCACCCAGCCAATCAGTGGAGGAGTTGGTTCTGGAAGACAGGCTCCCTCTGAAGCCCAGACTCTGTGGCTATGTCCATTCCCTTTGATTGCTGAAACTGGTTGAGGCTCAGTCACATGACCACGGGACAGGGGACAGCAGTAAGCAGAGGAAAACAGGGATATCATTGCCCACCAGAAGGCGTTGCTGTGCAGGTTTGTTTTCTTCTGGAATTTGCTCATCGGCCTTTTGTGGTTTGTAGCGGGCCCACCTCAGGTCAACCTGCTTTCTCGGCAATGACTTGGATGGGCCTCTTTTCTGTCTCCATCGGGAGCAGAGTATTTGCTTCATCTCTAGTCCTTCGCCGGCAGCTTCTGACGCAGCCTCTCTTCTCCAGAGTTTGGTTGTAGGCTGAGTACAATGTGAGCCTTGTCCTTTGGGTATTTTTTACTTAAAGTCTGGAATGCACAGTTTTTCCTTCAATTCATTTCCTCGAAGAGATGTGTGTCTTCTATTTCATAGAAGACACATGGGATGCTGATATTTCTGTTCCCACTCACGTTCAGTGCCCCGTCCCTCACACCAGCATGAACCCGAAGGATCCCCACCTTCCAAGATAGCTGCTTCGAGGACCTCTTCCTCCTCATTCCCATCTTCTACGCTTCGCTGCTCCCCCAAGTTCCAGCAGAGACCCCCAAGTTCCATCCATCTACCTGATACTCAGGTCCCATTTCTTCCTGCTAAAAATAACAGGTGTGAGACGCATGGTCTGGATGCAAGAAGGACCCAACTCCCTTGGTACAAGTTTCTCCCTTCTATGATCTTCTATGACTTCTATGGTCCCTTATAGTAACGCCAGCTAGAATGCCCTCTCCATTTCTTCACTTGGTAGAGGAGGATCTCGGGGGAATGTGGATTGCTTTAGGGGTGGTCTTTCTTTCTGGTAACCTCAACAAACCATTCTCCAACCATCCCCAAGTCTGTAAGAATATCACCGATTAGCCTTGGACGAGGACCCCAGGGTCTTGATAGCACGGCTTCCTGATTTGACCTTGCTTCATGCTTTTAGTAAGTGTACTTGTTTTTGCGTTTTCCCTTTCTCAGGGTGGCCTCCTGTGTGTTTATGAATGTGCTTTGTAAACTCTGAAACACCCTTAAATCTAGGCTTTGCTCGCTGGATCTCCATCCTGCTTCACTGAGACAGCCAATGCTGGGCACCTACCGTACCTTGCGGGGTCATTGGAAATGGCGTCCTGTTAGGACTCGGTGGTCGGATCAGGAATTAGCACACTACCCTACATCCTGCCAACACGTGGGTGAAGAGCAGACCTGTCTCTCACCAGACCCACATCACAACAGCACCAAGTAATTTTACCTACGTGACCACATAATAATGAAAGAAAAACTCCCCAAGAAAAAAATCTCCGGCGTCCAGAGTTATTGGGCAAAGATTGGGACCCACTTTCCCGGACAGGATACAAACGGACGCTTGTGAAGTTAATTGGAATAGCATTTGTGAACAGCAGGTTTTAAAAGAGGCCTCTATCGTTGTCGAAACAAAGCCACAAACTGCCCAAATTAACTATCACCCATTTTGTCTCCTGACCATTTCCTCAAAGGACACCAACTTTCCACCATTATGTATTAGATGAGCAGGAAATAGAGGCTTACCCCACAGTGGATTAAGGCGCAGCAAGCAGAAAGGCGAAATCTAGACTTAGTACTGGGTGAGCGAGCGAGGGAGGGAGACCACGTGCCCAGGTAGGGAGTGGATTGCTGGCCAGGATGGGGTCGCAGGGAAATCACAGAGAAAGGGACCCCAAAGGTTGGTGGTGGTTTAGGAAGGGCAAAGGCGTGAGCAAATCCAGTCGGAGGCAGGTGTCCCAGCTGGGAGCGAGGAACATTTGGGTAGATTCCAAGAGGCTAATCAGCCGTCAGCCGTCCGTGTCAGGGAATTAGGGCCTGGATCTGGGGTTCAGAGGCGATGTCGAGCCCCGGTCTTGGAAGTCAGAAGGAGCTCAGTGACCACGGGAAACCAGAGCAAATCCACCGAAACAAACCCAGCACGGGCCTCACACCTGAAGAATGACTTTAAGAAGGCTGCGCCCCACACTGATGACTGACAGCTGCCACAGGTGTATTTTCAGACCACTCTGCAAAGGCGTTTTGCTTTCCACCAGAGAACTGCTCTGAGCGAATCACGTTCGTTTACTCTTCCCAGATTTCCCACGTGAGGGAGAAGTGGCTGTCGTGGTGTTGATGTTCTGGTTCCATTAGCAGCCGCAGAGCTTTTCAAATGGTTGAAAGACAGCGGCTGTATATCATTGTAGTCAGGTGCTTCCAACGGGAGACGAGCGTCATACGTTGAGATTGTGGCCCAACCTTGTTCTTGCAATTCAGAAGCAAAGAGGAAACGCTGGGGGTGCACCCTGTCGAAGCTGACACTGCTGGAGCGACACTGAATGCTGCACCAAAGTCAGTGCAGAGAGAAGCGGCAAACGTAACGTTATTTGGTTCTGTGTGATATTACAAATTTTGGTAGAGCAGAATGACATTGGAAGAGCAATATTTAACTGGGGCGCCTGGGGGGCTCAGTTGGTTAAATGTCCGACTTCGGCTCATGTCATGATCTCACGGTCCGTGGGTTCGAGCCCCGCGTCGGGCTCTGTGCTGACAGCTCGGAACCTGGAGCCTGCTTTGGATTCTGCATCTCTCTCTCTCTCTCTCTCTCTGTCTCTCTGTCCCTCCCCTGCTCATAATATGTCTCTGTCTCTCAAAAAATAATAAATGTTAAACATTTTTTAAAAAAGGAAAAGCAATATTTTATTAAGAAAACAGTGGCGCCCTCTATTTTGATTAGTAAAGTATTGCAGGGTGTGTGTGTGTGTGTGTGTGTGTATGTGTGTACATGTGTATTATGTGTGTGTATATATGTGTGTGATGTGTATGTGTGCATGTGTTGTGTGTGTGTGTGTACGTGTATTTGTGTGTATGTGTATGTTGTGCGTGTGTGTGTGTGTGTGTAGAGGGAGGAGAGGGAGAGAGAGAATTACCAAAGAACAAACTTTAGGGGAGGAAACCTGACATTGGATACACTAAAAATGTCATCGGTCTGACCTCAGACAGCCTCCCCAGAATCCGTCTAAAATTCCTGCAATGGCATGAAACTCAGTTTTTAGTGAATGAATCCTCTAAATTTTGACTGCATGTTGTTCAAAGTCATGTTGAATTTTCATTCAAAAATTTCAACACCTGGGGCACCTGGGTGGCTCAGTTAAGAGACTCTTGATTTCAGCTCAGATCACGATCTCACGGTTCATGAGTGTGACCCCCACGTCGGTCTCGTGCTGACAGTGCAGAGCCTGCTTGGGATTCTCTCTCTCTCTCTCTCTCTCTCTCTCTCTCTTTCTCTGCCCCTCCCATGTACTCTCTTTCTATTTCTAAAAATATATAAATAAACTTTAAAAAAGAAACAAAAATTTCAACATCTAATACCACAAAAATATTAGATTTTAGTGTTTAGTGAATTCTTGGAACAAGTCATTCAGGAAGGACACTGAAATATCCCTTCAAAAGCAAAGGGCCAGATACATTAAATCAAGAAATCTTCAATAGCATACAAAATTTAATTTCAAATTCCATAAATGCACTTTGGAATAGCTCAACACTTTAAAATGATGAATTACATTCTGTACTGGAGTAGGATAAAATGGAGAACGCCAATGATATTTTGCATCCAAATTTGGTAACATTCCAAATAATGTGATATGGTTTATCTTGTAAAAATCATTTTTGAGCAACGGAGGCAAAAATATTTGGGCTGATATTTTCAAAAGAAACAGAACTGAGACTGTCTTTCATTCAGCAAACTTGTGCCGTGATCTCTAAGGTCTCAGCATCTGAAGACATATGTAGATTCCAAGCATAATTATTCTGCCCGTGTTCATTTTTAGTGTTTGCTTAACGTAAAGAATTTTTACTTACCTTTTGTATATATTGATATGTCATTTTAAATTTTGAAAGCAATTTTTTTTTTATGGAAGTGATTGTGGAATTTAGCTGATTTATGTACCTACCTACCTAGTAAAGTCAGTTTGCCAGGCACCTGATATAAATTCCAGGACAACCTTATCTATGGGCCTTTTCTACCTTCTCCAAGATAAAGTTCAACCTGGAGGCTTGTCGGCGGGGAAAACGATTACTCTTTGCTGGAACATGTGACTAGGCAGGTTGGACCGCTAGAGCGTAGGGTGATGGCGGGAGGGCCCAGAGGCAGACCGGGAAGTAACAGCTCCTTGGATGGAGGGTCTGACACTTCGTATCTATAGCCCTGACTTCTGGCAATAAATTCATTTCTCAGGACTATAAATAATTAGAGAGAGAGAGAGGAAGAAAAAGACCTTCAGAGGAACCACACCAACGGAACAGCTGTGTGTGTCGTTTTCTCGAGGAGTGACCGTCTAGCTCACTGCAGCTGGATGACCCAGAGGTGGCCCAGACCTCCCCTCCACGCCCCCTGCCCCATCCTCACCTCCAGGCTGCCTGCCCCACACTCCTTGTGGTCTGGAGTTAAAGGGAGGAATAAATGATATTTTCTACAAGCCCTACCTTTGGGATCCTCTTTGGAGGAATATATTGGGAGCAATGATATTTTACGGTGCAGGTGAAATTAAGCTGCTCAGCCTCAAATATGTGAAAAACGAGTTGAGAGCGTTGAGTGTGGTGTAAGGCATAAGTGGATGATAATCAGTAGCTGTGCTCCCACGCCAACTGATTAGACTGCTTGAGGATGAATTGTATGAATTACTCATTCTGGGGATGCACCAAGATGCACCTTGATTCACATTCAGCCAAGAAAACCAGTCAATACCACGGAGCATCAACACCAGGGAACAGTTGACTAGCACTTGACCTGAGAAATCCTCAAGCACAGGTCTGATGGTCCAACGTCTGTGTCCCACCCCCTGGAGAAGAGACTGCAGTCTGAAAGGTAGGGCCACCGCTCTTAATCCCACGTTTCCCTGCAGCCCACTGGATCTCTGCCACATCAGAACGATCGCTCTTCCCCGTGCACGTGTCGATGAGCCTCAATGACTTTCTGTGCTGGAGAATTCACGCACCAATAGACAGTAATCCAGGCCTGCCGAAGGCACACTTGAGTCACGTGATATTTGAGGGGGCTGTCTAATGCACAAGTTCAATAACAGTCTGGAAGGCGGTTTTTAATGTTTATTTATTTATTTTGACAGAGAGAGAAAGAGAGAGCAGGGGAGGGGGAGAGAGGGGAGAGAGGGGAGGGAGAAGGGAGGGAGAGAATTCCAAGCACGTTCCACACTGTCAGTGCAGAGCCAGACGTGGGGCTCGGTCTCAGGAACCATGAGGTCACGTATGACCTGAGTTGAGACGCTCAACCAACTGAGCCACCAGGCTCCCCTTGGTAAGACTGTTTTATGTTCTTTTGCTAGGTGAAACGAGAACATTCGGTTGCAATGAACACAGGCTGTATTATAATCTAGTAAAAGCAATTTTGCTGGAAACTAGGATAGTTCAGTGTTATGACTCTCTTCCATTTAAACAACACGGATGTGTATTTTCAAAAACTGTATTTAAGTGCATCTGTTTTGTTACCCAGTATTCTCTAATTCATTCCTATTTGAATTCAGTAACAGTCAAAAGCTTGATAAATAAAGTAGAAAATTTGAATTCAGAAAGTAGTGGAAATGTAAATCAATACTTTTCTCTTTTGCCTTGGAAATGAAGGAGCTAAGGAGGATAAAATCAATTAACAGAAGGTAAGAAGCTTTTACTAGGGCGATGAGAGGATTATTATAATTTAAGAAATTTTTTGTATTCTACATTGTGCTTAATTTTTAAGATGTCCCAAAACTGTATCAGCACCAGATGAAGTATACATTCTAGTCAAGATACAAGAAACAAACTAGGAGAATGGGCAAAATAAAAGTTTTACAAGCTTATTCTGGTCGTTACACATTGGTATCTTGGTCTTGGGGGATTATAGGAAATATTTGCCTTCTCCAATCTTTTCTGTTTCCAAATTTTCTTCAGTGGGTGGATTTACTGATGTGCCTCTCTGAAATAAAGACAGGCTTTTAGAACTGGATATTAATTTTTCAAGGTCCAGTTCAGGTTTTATGTCCTCCACAAAAATGCCCAATCAAATTCAACCCACAGTGATTCTTTGGGCTCGGGACATTACGTAGTATATATTGTCTGTGTCTCCAAGCAACTTACTGAAATTTATATGTTATTCACTGTCAGCTACTTGAGAGTAGAAATTATACCCTATTTTTCTTTTTTATGGTATATGGATAAGGTGTACGATATGCTGATTTGACATGCATATACTTTGTGAAATAACCACCACAATCAAGCTAATTAACCCATCTACCACCTCACGCAGTTTCTCTTCGGTGGAGGTGTTGATGAGAACACTTAGGTTCTAACTCTTCCAAGTTCCAAGTATACGGTATTGTTGCCTGTCGTGCTGTACATTCGATCTCCGGAACGTGTTCATCATGCACAACTGAGATTCTACAGGGTAGTAAGAGGAGCTGAGGAAGCCTTGTTGGTATGTTCCAGTGATGGTGGTACGAGGTCTCCTTTAATCAAGGGCCGCCCGGGGAGGCTGGGCCCAGAGCAGAGTCAACGGTCCTGAGTCTCCCAGTCATACCATGTGGCGTTCTGGATGTACACTGGGTTGACCCGTAGAGGTGGGCAGAGTCATCGGCCCGAGCATAAGACCGGCATATGGAAATAGCTACTTCTTGGGCCGTTATCGAGGCCGAGTTTGGTGCCGGAACGCCGGGAAACAGTGAAAGGTGGAGAAGAGCATGTGATCCCCAAAGCCCAGTTTCTCCCTGCACCTTCTCATCACAGGCCAAATTTGGAAGGACAAGCAGATGGAACCCAGCAGCCGGGAAGGACAATACAGAAACAGCTTCGTCACCAGTACAGAGCCATCTGTCTCCCGACGGCAGAGGGGCGCCCTGCTGGGAGTGGCTTGGGCTTGTATCGTCTGCAACGGGATCCTGGGCGCACAGCGGCCACATCCTGGCTCAGGCGAAGGACGGCGCTAATGGAGTCACACCATCTGCACCTGTTTCTACACTGGGAATAACGAAAAGGAAGCTCAAAGGACTGGCCCTACTTACAGTTCACGGAGGGCACCTGCCCAACAGCTCAAGAGGGGTTGCAGTAGCGACAAACAAGCACTGCGGCCCCCGAGGACTAATCTGATGGAAAACCAGGTGTTTTGTCTTCTTTAACAAAATCGTCGTGTGAAATTTAAAAAGTTCTCGTCATGCTTATTTATTTTTCAGAGAGAGAGAGTGTGAGTGCGAGAGGGGCAGAGAGAGAGGGAGAGAATCCCAAGCAGGTTCTACAACTGTCAGCACAGAGCCCAATATAGGACACGAACCCATGAACCACAAGATCATGACCAGAGCCAAAGTCAGACGCTTAACCTACTGAGCCACCCAGGCGCCCCCACAAAATCGTCATTTGAAAGAGACCCCAGCGTAGGCACCTTGAGCCCACCTCTGGGGACTGGCACGGCACCTGTGGGAGTCACATACGAGATCAAGAGACACAACTTCAGTCCTCTTAGCTTAAACTTTCCCTCTGCAAAAAGACAAAAAAAAGTCCCTGTGCTATTTTTCTGTTGTTGCCTAATAAATTAGCACATACAACACCCGCTAATCAGCTCACCCTTCTGCGGGACAGAGGCCAGGCATGCCATGATCAGGTTCTCTGCTCAGGGGGTCTGCCTGTCTGTATCCTCATCTGGAACTTACATGGCTGTGACAAGATTCAGTTCCTGGTGGTTGCAGGACTGAGGTCCCCGTTTCCCTGCTGGCTGTCAACGGGTGCTGCTCTGGTCCCTAAAAGGCCAACTATATTGCTTGTCACATGGCTGCTTCCGTTTTCAGAGCCAGTAACCTCTCATGCAATGAATACCCTCATGCTTTGAATCTTTTTCTCCAGAAAGAGAAAGGTCTTGCCTTTTTTTTTTTTTTTTTTTAAGGGCTACCTCACTAGATCACCTTGATCATCTCCCTATGTTAAGGTCAACTAATCTGGGCTCTTAATTAGTTCTGGAACGCCCTTCAGAGCAGCACCTTGATTAGTGTTCCAATAAGTGGGAAGAGGTGTGTGTATACCAGGGGCTGAGAACTTTGGGGACAGTCTCAGAATTTGTCCACCACAGTCCCTCATGGACCCGATAGTCTATTGGAAAAAATAGAGATGAGATTTTCATTCACTGAAAAGCAGAGATGAAAAGGCTCTCCACTGCAGGTTTAAAACAACTACAGGCTGGCAGGATGGGAAAGCAAGAAGGAAAGAAGGGATATTTGAGGTCTATTATGAACCATGTGCTTTTCATTTACTACTTAATATTCTCAGGATAGGCTGTGGAAACATATCCCCCTTGGTCGCTAATGTGGCACAGAAAGGTAGCTGTCGTCAGAGGAGTTTAAAACATGAGAAATTGAAAAAAAATTAAATATGAATAGGACTAAACATGTTAAATGATCTGAGAATTCCTTCAAGGATATGCTTTCCATATTCAGTCTTCAAAACAGGGGGTAACGATGATGATTAAGATGACAGTTCTAAACTATACCATGGGTGGGGCGCCTGGGGGGCTCAGTCAGTTGAGCATCCGACTTCGGCTCAGGTCATGATCTCACGGTTTGTGGGTTTGAGCCCCGCATCAGGCTCTGTGCTGATGGCTCAGAGCCTGGAGCCTGCTTCAGATTCTGTGTCTCCCTCTCTCTCTCCCCCTCCCCTGCTCGTGCTCTGTCTCTCTCTGTCTCAAAAATAAATAAAACATTAAAAATAAATAAACTATACCATCGTTTACTGAAGCTGTACGCTTACCATCGTAGTTCTGCAGCTGTGTCTCATTAAAGTTGATATATGCATAATATAGTGTGACTCCATTTACCCCCCAAGACTGCCAGTTAATGGAGGATGCAGCTGACAAGGAAGTCATCTCAACAGGGCTCCGTGAGGCAGCCCAGAGGAGCCATCCCAGGAGCACCACGGACGGCCCTGGCCAACGGAGCAAAGGGAGGAGATGTGGTAACAGCCCCTTCGCAGGTGTGCATTCCTCAGAAGCCGGGACCTCAGTGGGAGGCTTAGGGCCCGTCTGCAGGAGCCAGAACCTTGCGGGAGAAGTGGCCACTGCCACGCGCACTGCCTGAAACGGGAAAGGGCCATGTTCCCCAGCAGAGTCTTCCTTTGGCTGACTCTGGCCGGAGACCAGTTGATGAAAGGGCCTGGGAGTCTGGTGTCGGAGGACAGCATCCTACAAAGAGAGAGGGGTAAGGAAAGGACAGGAATGAAGGGCAAACAGGAGATACCTCAAACAGCTCCGCTGGGTAGGAGGAGGGAACCCTCTCTGGCTGTTCCCTGTTAGGGATTTCCAGTGGCCGGTGATGCACCTCTACCCACACACAGCGTCCAAAGGACAAGGGCAGAGGGAGTTCTGAGGTCCAAGCCACGGAGAGACTCCCTCTTGGGAGGTAGATTGGAATGCTACAGGGTGGGAGCTAGGGGGAGTCGGAACAGCCCAGTTTAGGAGATTATGAAACCCGGAAGCTGCTTTCCTGCAAACACGGTTCACTTGCGCCGAGCAGGAAGCAACCCGGCAGCAGAAAGCCGGGAGGTTCAGGCGGTGCACTTGGCCAGCTACTCGGGCGGAGGGCATGGCGGCCAGTAGGCAGTGATCCCGGGAGCCATCAATTTTGGGTCAACCATGTAGAGTTAGATTTCCAGGAACTGCACCTACCATGGAGAATGTGCAAGAAGAAGAGAGGCCACCGCCAAATCCAGCAGGAGCAGAGCAGATGACCCAGCCAAATCCCAGACCGCTGGCTCCAAGGAGAGCTAGGGGAGCGGGTATCTGAGATCAGGGTCTTGGGAACTGGAGTCGGAGCCGGACACAGGGCGAGATTCCAGCAGTGGGACCTGGGAGCAGAGCAGAAGACCCAGGCAGCACCCGTGGTCTGACTCAAAGTTCAGCTGAAGAACGGGGCGTAAAGATCCCTGCCACCCTCTGCTCCAGGCCTCGGCCAGGATGCCTCCAGAGGCCAAGTTTCAAGTGGGCCTGAGTGGGGAGAGTCAATTATGTATTGCTTCCAGGTAGACGGAGCAGAGGTGAGGGACAAGGAGACCAGGACGAGGCTCTGTGACCCGAAGCAAGAGATGTCCTCATTTGCGAAATACAGGCGCTGGGCATCATGGGCTGTTCAGAAAGGTTTGTCTCCAAGTTCAGCCCTGAGACATGCACTGTGGGGTAGCAACGGCTCTGGAATTGTGTTCTTAGAGGCCAGTACTGTTTGCCAGGAACCAGAGCAGTCAAGGCTCACCGAATTTCTCAAACCCTTGTTCTGTTATTCCAATTGGGGCTTCAGAAGGTCGCTGCTGTTGAGTGCAGCCGGCTTCTGCCCTCCTGCCCCCTCCCCCCTGCCCCCTCCCCCCCTGTACAGCCCGCCAAAGTCACCACCCGCATGGAGATCTTCTCATAAATGTAAATAAGGAAATAAGCACCAGGTAGTTCCCATGCATAATTCATTTGCACAATAATTGAATGAAAAGCACACAATATTTAACTATTAAATTTTCATGGGAGGCCGTTAATATGCATTTCTGATTTTTAAAACTACGTTCTCATCATTTAGATAGCATTTTTATGGTAACAGTTTGAAGCACTTGGAAGGATGCCCGATAGATAATATTCAAAATTTCTTTTATTTTTTTAAAACAGTCAATATTTCCAGTGAGAAATTAATAAGAAGAAATCTCAGACTGCGTCACTGAGTTTAATTTGGAGACTCTTTCTCGGTACCACTGCACTGGATAAAATGTTGTTGAGGCTTTGTGTCATCAACAGATTACCCTTCTCAGGGTTTAAGATGAGCACATTTAAGCTTTGCATGACAATTGCCCAGGAAACCCTGTTTTCTGACAAAAGGAAACAATGACCTCTGACTTGGAGTACCCAGGTTAACTTGCTTTGGAAATTGTGGCTGTTGTTTGGTCCCCTTAAAGCCCCTTTGCAGTAAGTAAGACATCTTGTTGGTCAGACCACCCCCAGCCCACTCCACCAGTACACCTCTGTGTTCACAGATGCAGAGCTGAACCCTCCAAAGGGCTGTTAGATGCCTCATTCCAGGTCTTATTCTAGGTTAGGGAAAGAGCTGGTTCTGGGGGTGGGTCTGGCTCATCACACGTTCCTCCTCCTTTGGTCCCCTTTACAGGCCCGCACCTGCTCGGCCTAACCCATGTGCCTAAGCCTTCCTCAGCGTCACCAGCTTGTCCACAGAGAGTCGGCCCCACTCGTGGTCACACAAGCCAACGGAGCACACTCCCAGCAGACGGCTGCCCTTCCCCCACCTGAGGCCGAAAGCAGAGAAGGATCCACAGCCAACACTTTCTGACTCCAGATACCTGCCGGCGGGCCCAGCATCTGGACCAAGAAAGCCCAGCATGATTGGACTTGGGACAATGTCATGCGGATGAGGTCTTTGTCCGGTCATGGGTTGCCTGGAAGTCCTCTGGGGGCCTGGAGGATGGCCACCCGGTCCCTGCCAGCTGCTCCTCTGCCCACGGAGGTCCGTGGCCCATGCTTGCCACTAAAGCTGGTCCGCATACCCCATAAATGTAAATTCTCCCCCTGATTGCTAGGCAGGGGTGATTTTCAGAAATGGGTATTTTTGTTGCTCTTTGATATTCATTATCAAAAATTGTCTGAAAGAGCCTAAAAGCCAGTGATTAGTCAAGGACAAGGGGCATCAGACAGGCAAACAAACTATAAGCCACTGACCTCTTCGTGGTGCCCACTGTGAGGGGCTCTGGCCCGAGAGCTTGGTTTCCTCTGCTGCCCAGCACGTCGGCATCACTTACAAGCATAGACAACATCTCCAAAGTGTATGCCAAGGAGCTGGGCCCAACTTTCTCGGTGTTTCCATGCGTGTTCATGCTGCTGGTGAAGCTGCCCCAATCAAGCAATGCGTAGATTCGTGGTAGAAATGCAGAGATGGGGCAAATGAGCTGCACCAGAAACAAAACACGAGGAAGGAGGCCTACAGAATGCTGACCTTGGAGACATCCAGGCAGACCCTCGTATGGATGGCCTCTCGCTGGCCCTTCACAGTGCATGGCAGGACACCATTTATGTTTTTAGATTATGAATTGTTTCGAGTGTGCCAGGCATAAGAGAACAAGCTCTCACCATGCACCTGCCCTCTGGTGGGCCCTCCCACACGTTTGTAAAATGGTGGAGGGAGAAGGTGAAGTGAGACCTGAGACAACACAGTCACCTGTGAGCTCAGGTGTGGGCTGGCGGGTGTGGCCTGGCAGGTGTGGGCTGACAGGGCCTCTCAGGACAAACCTGGAAGTGAAGTTTGTCTCAAAGATCACAGCTCTCCCCCCACCACTGCATTGTAACCTGGCCAGTATAACGAGACCCGTCACACTCTACCTGAGTGAGAATACAACATTTCCATGGGGTGTGATGAAAAGGTCTTTTACAAGCACAGGATGGCAGAAGCCAAACGTTTGCTAACAAGAAGCAACCTCCTCCAGCAGAAGGGGGGAGGCCTGTGTCTGTGGCCACACCTAATATTAATGAAAGGACAATGGAGCATACGTGTATCTAATGTTCTCAACGAGCACATGTCTGCAGGTTCTTTTGAATTTGGAGGGATGGATAGATGTCACATATTGATTCCAGTTGATTAAAAGGCACCGAGCCTTTGCGTTATATTGTAGAGGTCCCCATATTCCAGACCTCACCATTTGTCTTTCTGAAGGAAGACTATGAATCCTAAACCTTAATCTGCTTTCAGACAACAAACATGATCGATGCCCCAAATAACTCCACTGTTATTCTTCCAGAGCTTTCTGCATGCCCGGCATTGCTTACGTACCATGGGGACCGTAAGATGAAATTGAAGGTACGTACGGATGTCCCTTCTACTGCCAGGTGAGACCGTGCAGGATAGTGGAGATTACCGCTGTGGATTGAGACACAACGTGCAACCATATACTGACTAAGAGATTCCCCAAACACAGATAATTAAAACTAAGATAAAGAATTTAAAATAGGGGTGCTGGGAGGCTCAGTCTGTTGAACGTCTGGCTCTTGATTTTGGCTCAGATCGTGAACCCAGGGTCGTGGGAGTGAGCCCCACATTGGGCTCTGTGTTGAGTACAGAGCCCGCTTGATTCTCTCTCTCTCCCTCTGTCCCTCTCCCCTGTTCGTGAACACTCACTCTCTCTCTAAAAAAAAAAAAAAAAAATTTAAATAAAGGAATATAAAAAGGTGGAGACTGCAATGGTTAAACATGAGTGAGTAAATAGAAAGATCTGATTGATTGGACTCCATTAAAATTAAAGATTTTTCTTCAAAATGTACCATGAAGAAAGCAAAAAGGCAAGCCTCAGAGTCGGACACAATATTTTCAAATTATATGTCTCATGAAAGTATACTTACCAAAATATCCAGCGATTTCACTAGTGACTATATATCCAAGAGAAATAAAAACATGTATCCACACAAGACCTTGGATGTGAATGTTTATAGCAGCATTATTTATAATAGCCTAAGCCTGGGAAAAACCCAAATGTCCATCAATAGGTGAATAGGTAAACAAAATTTAGTATACATCTATATCTGTGTTAATGTCTCTGTATTTATCTGTCATCTTTCCATCACGGAGTAATACTCCTCATTTCAAAGAATGAACCGTTGGTACACAGCAACCTGGACGAATCTTCAAATAATCTTGTTTGTTTATTATTAAAAAAAATATTCATGTTGAGTGAAGTCACATGAAACAAATACATATGGTTGGCTTCCATTTTTATAACATTCTAGGTTATACAAACGAATGCATGTTGACAGGAATAATGGCAGTGGTTTTGCGCTGTGGGTGGCGCGGGGGCAGGTGGGGTGGGCGGGGCGATGGGGCGGGGACAGGTGGGGTGGGCGGGGAAACAGGGCAGGGCACCGTGATGCTCATGGGTGTACACAGGTCAAAACTTACCCAGTGGCAAAACTTTCAACATTAGCAGTTTAATGCATGTCAAATTTACTTCGATAATGTTGCTTGAAATACACCTAAAAGTCAGAGGATGAAAAACCACACCATAAAAAATTAGACACAAAAAAGGTAGTAAAGAAAGGGAGGAGGAACAAAAGTGGGTGAGAACCGTAGACAACAAACAGCACGATGAGATCTAAACACAACCGGGTCAACAATTGCAGTAGATGTTGTTAAAAACAGACAGAAACCAACCTGGAAAAGTCCCTGAGCAGACAAAAACCAGGTTGGTCATACATGCAAAGCTCACTTAGCTGAACCTGGGTCCTTTCTTGCTTATGCCCCTGAAAATCATAAGCAGAACTTGAACTGGTTCCCAAGGTTGATAGGAGGTAATCGCTAACCAATTCACTATTGTTGAAGAAAATTCCAATATTATAACCAGTCACTATGAAGAATAAGTAACCACTGCCTTCTCACTACAATATGCCCCTCTAGCCTCCTCCCCTATTTGGTTTCAGAGCTCCCGGTTTGCAAACTTTTTGGTGTGTGCACAATAAACTCCTACTAATTACTCATTCATTGGTTCTACTTCCGTTATTTATGAACTTTTGACAATGTGCGTATTCTATACACTTTAATCAAAAGACAAAGACTTTCAAACTTGATAAAAAAACAAAATCCAATTATATGTTGCCAGCAAGAAAAACACTTTAGATTCAAGGATGCAAATAGCTTGAGCATAAAAGGGTGAAAGAAGATATTCTATGCGAACAGGAATTGTGAAGGAGCTGGAGAGACAATGTCATAGAAAAATAAACTCAAAGACAAGAAATATTGCTGGAGTAAAGAGGGTCCGTTCATAATAAAAAGGGTCAGTACACTAGGAATACATAAAAGTTATTAACGTATTAACAACTAACAACAAAGCCCCACATCTAATATTGATCAAAGGATAATAGACAAAGTATGTATAATCTCTACCTACTGCTTTCTCCCATCTCTCAAGGTGAGCTCTTCGGGGAAAGCTTACAGAGCTGTGGCCGAGGCACCAGACAGCCCAACGTAACTTACTCCACAGCGCTGGTGAGAAAACTCCCCGTTGGACATGAAGGAGGGCCTTGATGGGCACGTGGCACCTGGGCAATACAGAGGTTTGTCTCTCCCCTCATCCGTCTGGGTGTAGCCGGGTCTAAGTGATGTGACCTACAAGAATTAGCTTGGAGAACGATGTCTCTCTGCCTCTGACTTAGGCTGCATGTGGGAAGCAAAAGCAAGGAGTGATTAGCAGACAGCCTTGGGTGCCCAAGACACGGTCAAGAGAAAGAGAGAGAGAGAGAGAGCCATCTCCCTTTCCCTGTCCGTAGATGCCCTGGACCTTGTTAAAAATAAGACGAAGAGGTCAGGGTGAGCACAGCCTCAGTCCCGGAGCCTGTAACACTGTGGGAGTTCCAAGGGCTACCCTACCTCAGCTCCATGGCCATAGGCTTCTAGGGAGGACACAGAGATAGTCTGCTACCCCAATAACCCAGCAGCTGAAGAAATTATCTTTAGCAGGTTGATGACTTCATGGAAGGGGGTGGATACCACACGGGTGGAAAGAGACAGCCAAGTCAAATGGAATGTCAGGAATTCTACATGGAAAGCTGGGAAGTGTACGGACCCAATGCAGTCACATGCCAGCTATGCAAATTTAGGCAAACTATTTGAGTCCTCAAAGCTTTAATTCCCATTTTTTGTAATAACTACATTGCAAAGGTATGAAGAATTTTGATAAACTACGTGAGGTGCTTAGTATAGTGCCTGGCTCCGAAAGGCACCCGATACATGGTAGCCAATCATTGTAACCTCTCAATTGATGTACATGTATTCAGTGCGTTCTTATTGGTCTTCATGGAATTCCTGAACTATAGGTAGGATATGTTTATCATTAATCCTATATTAGAAATCTGTTTATATTGGGGCATCTGGGGGGCTCAGTCGGTTAAGCATCTGACTTAGACTCAGGTCATGATCTCGAAGTTCGTGAGTTCGAGCCCTGATTTGGGCTCTGTGCTGATGGCTCAGAGTCTGGAGCCTGCTTCGGATCCCGTGTCTCCCTCTCTCTCTGTTCCTTCCCCGCTCACAGTCTCTCTCTCTCTCTCTCTCTCTCTCTCTCTCAAAAATAAATAAAGATTAAAAAATTTTAAAAGAAATCTGTTTATATAATTATTGCGGGTCATATAGCATCTATGCCCAAAACACACTGGCTTCCACAGCAAGGTGTAACACATTCCAGAATCAACTGGTTGAACCCTGGCTCTGCCTTTCATTGGCTCTGGACCCTTAGCCTGCCGTGGACCTCGCTTAGTTGCAGTGTCTTATCCTCAGATAAGGTCTTGTAAAGATTAAATGAGCTTCCACTATTAGTATCCTTTGTTCTTTAGAAGTTCTTTTCATGACGGGGCACCTGGGTGGCTCAGTCGGTTAAGTGGCCAACTTCGGGTCAGGTCATGATCTCACGGTTCGTGGGTTCGAGCCCCACGTCGGGCTCTCTGCTGACAGCTCAGAGCCTGGAGCCCGCTTCAGATTCTGTGTGTGAATTTCTTTTTTCAAAAGGAAGCATTTCTCGTGAGACCTTGTGTGAACAGGCCCCTGGCAACAGTAGGTGAGGATGGGGCAGGGACAGAATTCTGGCAGGGAGATTTGCCTTGATTCTGGGGCATCCCTGGGCCTTTAAGGAAGCACAGAGAGGTTCCGGTTAGCACAGCACCTGTGCTTTCCTGTCTCTCGGTTTATGGCCACGGGCAGGTTGATTTGACTATAAAAGTGGCCCACGGGGGGGTCTGGGGAGCTGCAGCATGAAGCCTGCCTCTTTGATTTTGTAGTTGGCTTGAAATCCCAAAGGCAGGGAAGCCTAGGCTGGGCAGGGTCTCGGGAGAAACGCACAGTTGCTACAGTCTTCGGGAGCTTAGAGGGTTTGGTGCTCTCCCAGTACCCTCTACAGCCCCCTCCCCGCTGGTGTCCTCTGTTGATGTAATGTGCACAGGGCACCACCGTTTGCTTCCTCTCTGGGGTCCTGCCAGTGATCACTGCTGCAACCCCCCAGCCTCAGTGGCAGACAGCTGATAACCGTAAGGAATTCCATTACTTGCGAAGAGAAGGGAGGGACGCAGGGTTTAGAAAAGCATTATAAGAACAGCAAGAGGGTGTCTCCACAGCCTTTAACATCCATTGTGCTAAGCATCGTGGGGGATACAAAGAGATAACGGTGCCTGTTCTCAATGCACTTGCACTCGCACGCTGTAGGGTAGAAGGGCCGCTGACTCGCGTCTTTCCTTCAGTCTCCAGAAGGCGGGAACTGAGGGCACCGGACTTGGTGAGCCACGCCGAGGGGCTCATCCGTACCTGGACACAGGTGGAGAGACTGTGAGTCGAATCCCACGGCAGATGAGACTTGGGGCATCTTGGGAGGAGGTGAGCGGGCCGGGAGGAGCCTAAATAATCTGTGGGAGAGTCTGGATGATGGTGCTTTTAAAACGGTCTGCACGTTTTTAACACTCCTCCCATAAAACGGAAGGTTCCTATTCCCTTCTCTTTGGAGACAAGTCATTTTAATGAGGAGCATGTGTTGGAAGACGGCGTGACCCCTGAGCCTGGGTCTTAACGTGATAGAGCTTCTGCAGGGCTGTCTGTCCTTGGGGAACTCGCCTGGGAACCTAGGAGTTGTTGGACACACGTCCACCAGGTACAACGATTGGTTGTTTTGACTCACTGATACGACAGGAGCAGTCAGGTTTCTCCGTTAGCCAGAGTTTCCAGAAGACTCAGCCAAGTCCACCTCTCCCGGGCTCTTGTACCAAGCAGGGAACGTGTTCTCCCTGGTCCTTTCTCCTGTCACATTGCCCTGCGTGGCCTTCTTACCAAGACTCTGCCATAAATGCCCGGCCCCGTCTGGTCACACCATTGACTTTGGTGTGCATACCTTCCAGCTCTCACCACTCATTGCCCATCGCAAAAGCAACACTAACTTTTAACTGGGTTTTCCAGGACAGTGATTCCTAAGTGAGGGGGAAAGCCCTGTCCTCATAAATGACATTCTTTATGGTAGTGCCTTGTTCCCATTAATTCCCAGCGGTACCCTTTAATGACAGTGAACTTTCTCTGTGGTCACACTTGGCTCTCTGCCCCACCAAGTGATTAATCTTTGCAGCTAAGCATCTAACCACCAGACTCAGACTCTGGGTCCAATCCTGTCCTTGGAGAGGGAAATCACATGAAGTCGTGGACCGCAGGATAAGGATGTAAGTCAGCTGGGCCGTTTCTCCATTATGAGAACATACTGCCATTTCTTCTGCCATTTCCCTAGAGAGTGGACTATGGCGAGTGCCAGTTTCAGATAGCCCAGTTTCTGACTTGCCTTCTAGGGACTGAGACTTCCCTTTATCTCTTGACCATAACCTGTCCCCTAAGGCCTGAGGTCTTACCAGGCTTTCCTTTCCTCTATACATTTTTAGAACGCTTCATGAAGGTCATTAGGCGCTGAAAGCACGTATTGTCCTGGTTACAACCGTGGTGAGGGAGTAAACGTTAAGATTCACTCCACTTCACTGGGCGCCTGGGGGGCTTGGTGGGTTAAGCGTCCAACTGGATTTCAGCTCAGGTCATGATCTCACGGTTCATGGGATCGAGCCCCACAGTGGGCTCTGTGCCGACCATGCAGAGCCTGCTTGGGATTATCTCTCTCCCTCTCTCTTTAGCCTTCCCCTGCCCATGTGTGTTCAAGCACACTCTCTCTCTCTTTCACAAAATAAATAAACATTAAAAAAAAAAAAAAGATTCACTCCACTTCAGTTACTCAGCAGTGGCCAGATTCGATGTCTAGAGAAATCATTAGAATCCAGGACTGCTCAGAAGTGAAGAGATCAGGGCACCTGGGTGGCTCAGTTGATTAAGCGTTCGACTCTTGATTTCATCTCAGGTCATGATCTCGTGGTTTGTGAGTTTGTGCTGACAGCACAGAGCCTGCTTGGGATTCTCTCTCTCTCTCTCTCTCTCTCTCTGCCTCTCTCTCTCTCTCAAAATAAATAAACATTTTTTTAAGTGATAAGGTGGCTCCATCACTCAGCACAATAAATGTGGGAATAATCTCTGAACCTGTCTCCCCTCATGCCCACATCCAAGATGGAGACAGTTCTCCTGGCCTTATCTTCAACATATATCCTGAATCCAGCCACTCTCACCGTCCTCTCTGCTATGACCACACGCCTTCCTACTTTCCTGCCTGCCTCCCAACTTCTCTCCTGGCCCCTATACTCACTCCCTTTGTTCTGTCCCACATAAGCCATGCCACACAGGCCCAGTCACTCCATGGCTCACACATTTGCACCCACTTTCCATCAAAATTACATCTACGACCAAGGAGACATAAATCGTGAAACCCTCTCTCTCTAACGTCAGTTCCTACAGCCCCTCCAGACTCAAACCCTTTGCCGTTACTCCAGCTCTGAGATCATTCTCCCTGGAAAGATCATTCCCATCAACATCTGCTCTGCTTGGAATGAACTGTATGTGTGCATCATGTGTCTCTTAAAGCCTTTTCCCTGTGTCATCCTCTGCCCGGACTGCGTTCTCCATGTATCTTCTCATGGCTTCTTCCTCCACTTCACTTAACTCACTCCCTTTATTGAATGTGTCTCCACCCCCAGTCCCCTATTCTTCTTTCTAAAGCCCACATCACTTACCATCCGATGAACCTGCTTCTTTGCTCATGTCACTGATGCCGTTCTCCGTAAACACACTGTAAGCTCGACAGGCTTTGTCTTTGTGCTTGTGCTTGCACAGTACCTATCACAAGACTCACACTCAGGGAATCATGACGGAGTGAGTTGTGTGAGTTTGAGGGAGGCACTGTGTCTTGTTCACATCTTGAGCTGTCAGGGAGTCTACACGCATTTGTAGGTGTTTGCTCTCATTCCATGTCTACGTTTGGTGCCATCGGGGTTTCTTAGCATAGAAAGAGTAGAATGCTCACTCTTACTACGTCTACTCAACACAGTGCTGGAAGTCCTGGGGAGAGTGAGTTTCCAGAAAAAAAGAAATAAAAGGCATCCAAATCGGATGGCGTGATCTTATGCATAGAAACCCCATTGACTTTTATAGGTTGATTTTTTTATCCTGCAACTTTACTCATTTTGTTTATTAATCCTAACAGCTTTTGGGTGGAGTCTTTGGGGTTTCTATACACTGACAATGAACTACCCAGAAAAGAAATTAAGAAAACAATCCCATTTCTAATAGCATCAAAAAGGAAAGAATACCTAAGGAATAAATTTAACCCAGGAAATGAAAGATTTGTGCACTGAAAACTGTAAGACGCTGATAAAAGAAATTGAAGAAAATGCAAATAAATGGAGAGGTGTTGAAGAAATTAATATTGTGAAAATGTCCATACTACCCAACGTAATCTACAAATTCAATGCAATCTCGATGAAAATTCCAACAGCGTTTTTTACTAAATAAGAAAAAAAAAATCTTAAGATTCGTATGGGAAGAAAAGATCCCCAATAGGCAAAGCATTCTTGAGCATAAGGAACAAAGCTGGAAGCATCACTCTTCCTGATTACAAATTGTATTACAAAGCTATAGTAATCAAAAAAGTATGGTACTAGCATAAAAACAGACACATAGACCAATGGAAAAGAACTAAGAGCCCCCAAATAAACCTATGCATATATGATCAGCTAGTTTTGAACAAAGGAACCAAGAGTACACAATGGGGAAAAGACTATCTCTTTAATAAATAGTGCTGAGAAAGTTGGACATCCACATGGAAAAGAACGAAACTGGACCACTTTCTTACACCATACACAAAAATTAACTCGAAATGCATCAAAGACTTCAATGTAAGACCTGAAACCATAAAACTCCCAGAAGTAAACATAGGGGAAAATCTTCTTGACATGGGTCTTGGTAATAAGTTTTTACATTTGATACAAAAGCACAGGCAACAAGTAAACAAATAGGACTACAACAAGCTAAAAATCTTCTGTACAGCAAAGGAAACAATCAATGACATAGAAAGGCAATCTCCAAGGAAGACGTACAACTGGCCATCATAAATATGAAAAAGTGCTCAAGATCAGTAATTATCAGGGAAATGCAAATCAAAGCCACAATATCACCTCCCGCCTGTTAGGATGGTTAGTATTTAAAAAGCAAAAGATAACAAGTGTTAGAAAGGATGTGGAGAAAAAGGAAACTGGTAAACTGTTGGTGGGAATGTAAACTGGTGCTCATAAGCAAAACAGTATTGAGGTTCTTCCAAAAATTAGAAATAGAATTACAACATGGCCCAGCAATCCTCCTTCTGGGTATTTATCCAAAGGAATGGAAATCAGGCTATAGGAGAGATTCCTGTACGCCTGTGTTCACTGCTGCATTATTCACAAGGTATGGCCAAGATTTGGAAACTGCCTCAATGCCCATCACCAGATGAATGGATAGAGAAAATGTGGTAGTATATACAATGGAATATTATCAAGCCTTAAAAAAGAAGGAAATCCTGTCATTTGCAACAATATAGATGAATCTGGAGGACACTGCAATGAGTGAAAGAAGCCGGAATCAGAAAGACCAATACTGTACAATTTCATTTGTATGCAGGATTGAAAATACAAACTCAGAAGACCATGGGGGAGGGGAAGGGGGAAAAAAGAGAGGGAGGGAGGCCAACCATAAGAGACTCTTAAAAACTGAGAATAAACTGAGGGTTGATGGGGGGTGGGAGGGAGGAGAGGGTGGGTGAGGGGTATTGAGGAGGGCACCTGTTGGGAGGAGCACAGGGTGTTGTATGGCAACCAATTTGACAATAAATTTCATATTAAAAAAAAGAAAATATTCAAACTCAAAAAAGCAGAGAGTAGAATGGTGGCTTCCAGAGGCTGGTGGCGATGGGGAGAGGTTGGTCAAAGGGTACAAAGTTTCAGTTATGCAAGATGAGTAAGTTTTAGAGATCTACAATACAGCGCAGAGCCTATAGATAACAACACTGCATTCTATACTTCAAGTTTGCTAAGAACGCAGATCTTATGTGACGTGTCCTTACCACATACTGAAATAATAATAATGGGGGGCGGATCTTTGGGAGGTAGTGGATATGCCTATACCTGTACCTACATATGCTTATATGGTTTCACAGGTGCATGCTTATATCTAAACTCATTGAGTTGTATATAATAAACATGTACAACTTTTCACGTCAAGCATACCCGAATAAAGTAGTTAAAAAGTTTCTTAAAAATAGAAAGTATAGTAATTAAAAAAAAAAGAGAGAGGGGCGCCTGGCTGGCTCAGCTGGTTGAGTGTCGGACTTCATCACTTGCCCTTCTCCTCACCACAATACCCTCACTCTATAACAGCTGTGAGTTTTGTAGGTCCAGACTGGGTGGAGAAGAGTGGCAGAGAATGTCTCCTTAGCACCTGATCGTTTAAAACCCGATTGAGTAAAAACATGTGAATAGTGTCGTATGGGTCACATTTTTCGGTCTCAAGGTGCCTTAGTCTGGAGGACAGTCCACAGTCTCTCTTCCGCCATGTATACTTTGTATGCATCTGTATACTTTTGTACTATTCCTCACAGACATCCAAGGCCTAAAAAGGCCACGCTGTGTACCTCCTGATCCAACATAAACCTGAAAGCCGATGCAGCTGGCTCTTTTAAGAGTCAAAGACAAGATGGAAGAATAGAATCCCTGGTTGCAGCCCAAATCCTATCATCTATTCCTGCACCGTATCTGATGCTAGAACTTTCTCTACCACATCCCCAGCAAGATGTACCAGCTCCCGCCCATACGCTTAGTGAAGTAACTCACAGCCCCTTCCTTCTTGGAGTCTTCCTGTTAGCTGAAACTTTTTTTCTGTACACAGAATCCAAATATACTGCTCTGCAAATTAAGCTATGCTCCTTGGGGTCAAGTAAAGGATCTTTTGCCAACCAAGAGCCTACACTATAGACTTACAAATAATTGAAGACGGACGTCCTGTTTTTCATGGTTCTTCTGAAGATTCCACGTCCTTCATTCAACCATTTATTTGAACCTCTCCATTCATAATTCCCAAGTACGAACACACTACTCCAGGGTGGGAGGGGGGGGTCACCTTCTATGTACTGGAACACAGTGCAGCCAAACAAAGACTCAATTAGCTCACGTGATGAGAACAACACCGTTGACCAAATACTCATGCACTTACGGCAAATGCACCCCATGGTCTTTCTCACTCAAGTGCCTGGGAAGCTGTGTCTCTCTGTCCTGCCCACATGTATGATCAAAGTGGCCTTCAACCCTTTGCCTGTAATTCAGCATGACAACTAATTATCCAGCCTGTATTGATTGCCTGTGATGAAGAAGGCCCGATTAGGGAAAATGAGGAGGAGGAGGCAGGAAAGGTGGTAGTGTCTTGTAATAAAAGACACTAACCAGCTCTCTCCCTCCCTCCCCCCTCCCTTTCCACACAGCTAAAAGGAAAGGACTCATAGCTGTGATGTGGAAACAGCTTAGATCCAGTGTCAATGCCATTAGGAGAATCCCTGTCATTGAGAGAGGCTGGAGGGGACCAATGCAGAAGAGCCTTGCAAGGGAGCTGTGCTGACACCCCTGCAGGAGAGCCCTGTAGAAGGGCCCAGGCAGGAAAGCCCTGTAGGACATCTGCTCAACCCACATCAGACGTGTCATGAGGGAGAAATAGGGTCTTTACACATCACGAGGTTGAGAGACTAGGACCTATTTGCTACTGCGGCTTAGTTTGTTCTATTCAACTAATACACATTAGCTATCTCAGGATGTGGCCCCAACAAAGAGAGGCAAGCGAGGAGGGCACCCCAGATAGAGAAAACAGCAGGTGCCAAGGCCTGCATATGAGTAGGACATAACAAAGCACATGCGGGAAATATACCTTCTCCTCTGAAGTCACCCAGAATAATTTTTGCCAATGTTAAATCCTCAATTACAAGCTGTAAATCATTTTTGCATGTTATTAGTCTTGATGAGTTTTCAGTCCAATGTGACATATCTCAGGCATCTCCGTCAAATGTCAAGAACCGAAATGTCAAATCCCGAGTTGCTTTGCATTAGCAGTCACAGGACATCATGTGTAAAGCCCACCAACCTGAAAAGAGCTTTGGACTGGGGGTCAGGCTGCCGATTCTAATCCCAGCCCTGGGCCAGGTGACTAACACATAGTAGTTGGGTCGTCACTGCGGACGATGAAGTTGGAAATGATGATCTTAATGGTTTCCCCTGGTTGTGATATCGCGTGCTATTGGGATTCTAACACACGGTTGTCAGTATCTCCTAAGGTTATCACGCTGTATTGCTCCAAGAAAGCTCAGCGAACCAAACTGATCGAGTACATCTGCAGCTGCCTGTTAGCAATGCAGCAGCTTCCGGAAACGCTGCCGGGGGAATTCCACAACCCCATATGTGGTAGGGCACCGGGAACGCTGGCTTTGGCCTCACGAGATGTGCTGAATGCAGCTTCAGTGACAGATCTTCTGAGAGAGGAGGATCTTCTCCATACGCCTCTAAGAATGCTCTAGGACAGTCTTGTCGACATCTGGCCCCACATCCTGTTCCTTGTAAAGACCGCTGGACTTGGGGCACCTGGGTGGCTCAGTCGGTTAAGCGGCCGACTTCGGCTCAGGTCATGATCTCGCGGTCTGTGAGTTCGAGCCCCGCGTCGGGCTCTGTGCTGACAGCTCAGAGCCTGGAGCCTGTTTCAGATTCTGTGTCTCCCTCTCTCTGACCCTCCCCCGTTCATGCTTTGTCTCTGTCTCAAAAATAAATGTTAAAAAAAAAAAAAAAGACCACTGGACTTAGTTAAAATGCTTGGAGTTTTAGGGGCACCTGGATGGCTCAGTCGGTTAAGCATCTGAGTCTTGATCTTGGCTCAGGTCATGACCTCACGGTTCGTGAGTTTGAGCCCTGCATCAGGCTCTGTGCTGACAGCTCAGAGCCTGGAGCCTGCTTCAGATTCTGTGTCTTCCCCTTCTCTTTCTCTTTGCCCCCTGCCTTCTCTGTCTCAAAAATAAATAACCATTAAAAATAAATATAAATAAATAAAACGGGCATTAACATGATTTGGCAGCCAAATGAATTTGGGCGTGGCACTTAACCTCTCTGAGCCCTTTCTTCATCTGTAAAACAGCTAGAACTCTATCTACTCTGCATGGTTGTTGTATGTATTAAATGAAGTTCTATATATTAAAACCTCTCACAAAACCTACTTCATGGAGCGGGCCCTTAACAAAGTTTAATGACCAGATGTGGGTGAGTGGATGGACACATGGCAAGTGTTCTTTCTAAAACCAAACCTGACTACTTATTACGGAGATATGAAATGTTTCGGGATATCATAAACCGTTGTGGCTCAAACCATTGCTTGAATCTGTTTGCATTTTATTTGTTGCTATCCCACAGGGAATGACTTCTCCAACCTCTGCATCTACTGCCTAAAGAAGTCTTTTTTTTTTCTCTCATTATTTGTCCTAAGGCTAAGTATTTCCAACCATCCAGTAGGCCCTCTTTTTCTGCTGTGTTTGGATTTTGGAACGTTCGTGCTCAGCCTTTCCATTTCTTGGTGACTTTGAAGACTTTGACAGCCTTTATTCTTCAGCCATTCTTCTAGCTTGCAGAGTTTTGTTCTTTTTAGCTTATCCTCATAAGACAGCTTCTTTATCCTCTTGATCATTTAAAATGTTCTTCTTCGGGTCATCTTCAGCACCATTATGTCTTTCTTAAGAAACCCCAACTGTCAGCTTAGAAACAGAGGATGGGAGAGCAAACAGGGAAGGGTGAATGAGATATGAAATGGATGTTCTGAAAATATGATACGTGTTAATTGCCAATTGAAGGGTAGACACATTGATGAAACCCCACCCCATGATACTCTGATAGAATATTAGAATGGAGAGCTTCCTTACAGGTCGTCTAGTCTAGCGTTTGTCACACGTGCTCATTCATGAGAATCACCTGGGCCACTTGTTATAGATTCCAAGGCTCTGTGTGCACCTGCTGTCCAACATGGTGGCCACTGGCCACAGGTGCTATTAAGCATTTGAAATGTGGCTACTCCCAATTGAGTTGTGTTGGCTGTGTAAAATACACTCTAGGTTTTAAACACTTGGTACAAAGAAAGAATGTAAAATGTCTCATTATTATTTTTATATTGATTGCATGCTGAAATGACATCGTTTTAAGTATATGGGTTTAAATAAAAGATACTAGAATTAATTTCACTTATTTATTTATACTTTTTTTTAACGTGGCTGCTAGAAAATTTGAAATTACATGTGTGGCTCATGTTACATTTCCATTGGACAAGGCTGGTTCAGATATCCTCAATCAGAGTCGTTATGGGTGGGGCCTATGCCTACGAAGCATTCCCAGTCACTCTTATGACAAGGAACGTTGAAGAAACACTAATAACACAATAAACTCATCTGCCAGATAAAGAAATTCAGATTCAGAGAGTTTTATCAGCTTTTCCAAAGTCATACCTAAACTAGTTTAGTAAGGGCCCAGGAGTCAGACTGAAATCCCATCAGAATATAAGCTGCACAGGTGTAGACACTTGGGCTGTTTTATTCAGTGACATATCGCCAGTGCTTAGATCAATATCTGGCATAGAGCTCCTTGTAAATATATGTTGAATGAATGAATGATGAATGAGGCCACTGAACCACAATGCCCTTGGAGCTAAATGCATCATTCCAATTTCACAGCAGGCTCATGGTCTGCTTTGTTCTGTTCTTGAGGCTTTGGGCAACAAGAGTGTCATTATTTACAAAGGAAAGAAAACCACATTACAGGTCATCTAGCAACTATCCATTGCTTAAAAGAACACAACGTAAACCTCATTAGCATCTTTGCCTGTAAATTTGGCATCCAGGTCATTCTTTCAAGAAGTGTCCTAGGAATAATTTGTACCTCTAAGAAATGTAATCACCACAGGCTTTTCCCCCACCAAGTTCCACCTGTTGAAAATACTGCCTCCTCTGCCCAAAATGAAGAGGAGATTGGGTTTTGTTCTTTTCTTTTTTAAAAAAAATTTTTTTTAATGTTTATTTATTTTTGAGAGAGAGAGAAACAGAGTGCAAGTGTGGGAGGGGCAGAGAGAGAGGGAGACACAGAATCTGAAGCAGGCTCCAGGCTCTGAGCTGTCAGCACAGAGCCAGACATGGGGCTCAAGCTCACAAACTGTGAGATCATGACCTGAGCCGAAGTTGGACACTTAACCGACTGAGCCACCCAGGCGCCCCAAAAATGTTTTTTTTCTAAACTACCTAAGCTGTTCAGCACCCAGAGTATCTACTCACAACTCCCTCTGGGGCTAATGGTTTCTATTTTTAATCACTGCTGTGTGCACAAAGAAAAAAAGCTTGGAAATAAGTTGTTTTGCAGAACTGTAAACATCCTCTGGCTTTTGCATGCAAATGTGACGGGGCAGTATACTTTCCAGAAATCAGGAAGGACAAGGAAACAGTCGCATCTGAATCACCCAGCAATAACAAAAAAAAAAAAAAACAAACAAAACAAAACAAAAAAAAACCAAAAAACAAAAAACAAAAGCTAATTACTTTCCTGATCCTCTGTGTCCTATAAATTACCCAGTGGGCAGTTCCAAAGGAGGGAGCACCATTTCATAGCATCATTATCAAGCGACGGACCAAATCTTCCGTGTGGGCAAACAGTAAGAGGGGAGAGTGACTCATAAACCATTCTGCCCATTGTTGGAATCGGTCCCCACCTGCCTGTCTGCAAGCCGAAATAATCTGTTGTCATGCCAGTGCAGAAAAAATCTAATTGCAACCTTGGTCCCCCGGCCCCTCTGGAATTGCTCACCCACAGGCTCAGCTTTAATTACATAACACTTGGAGGGAGAAACACAGAACAGACAAAGCCTTCGTAAAATGGAAATTGGTCTGAATTTGGTCACTTGACCCTAGTGGTCTGGGGACTGCGTGTCACATCACCTGGGAAACTTGTCAAGGTGCATATTCCCAGGGCTCACCCCCAAAGTGTCCAATTACACTGAATGTGAGCTCCAAGATTCTGTATATGTTAGTAAGCTCTCCAAGTGAGGCCTATGGCCACTAGGGTTTGAAAATTACCTGTCTAGAATCATGTCAGCCACACTGAATTTTGTTAACGCAAAACTGGACTATATACTACATGCGTAAACAAAGAAAAGTCTCGTGTTCTTAACCTGTTCCCGCAAGAGGCTTTCTCCTGAGGCACCAGGCTCTGCTTCTGAAGTAGCAGGGACTATCTATAGGGTGGCAGGGCCCCAGAAGACAATCTAACTGAAGACCACCTTCCCAGATTCCCCCTTTGATGTGGATCAAAGCTCTGCAACTTTCCTGTGGGGGTTCTGCTACTAACCACTGTCTGAATCAAATAGAGCCGGTTGTGCTATTCGGACCCTATGGCCTGCCCACCCTGTAGAGCCTCCACTGATAAGCGTAACCATGGGCAAGCCTTCCCCCACTCTGTTGCCCCACGTGCTATGGGGCCACTGTGCCTCGTGTCCCATCCCTAGCCATGTCGGCGCTCACCACCGGTGAGGAGTCTCCGCACTGCACCGGGAATTGCCCACGACAGCTGGCACGTTGGTGTGCTTTGGCTGAGTTCAGAGGGTTGGGGTTGGCCGGGGGAGGGGAGGGAAAAGGGGAATCAGGTGCAGGCTATAAAACAGCGACTCTGCCGTGTCACTAGGCGAAACAAGACGGGAGCAAAGCGCTGTTAGGTCCTGTGTCTGCTTCGCATCATTCCAGCCCCAAGGTCATATTGCTGACCCTTCCAAGACTGGGTGCAGAGGGAGGAGCGTCAGGAGCAAAGGTGTGTTTTACGTGCACAACATAATTGGTCGATCTCTGTCTCTGTGTGTGTGTGTGTGTGTGTGTGTGTGTGTTGTGCCTTCTCTAAGATTCTTCATCAACAGCTCCAACTGCACCCTATTTTCAATGGAGCAACGCCTCTTCCATCCAACCCCTCCCCTGAGCTCCCGCAGACTGCCTCTCTCTGGGGACCCTGCTCCCCTCCGAGTGGACCCTTTGGAACAGACCCTCTTTAAGACAACCCCAGGCATCTCCCACACAGGGAATGTTCAGAAACTGTGAAGCTTCACTTCCAGTCATGGGGCCCCAGCTACATCGTTCTGCCTTCAAGCCTATCGGGGGAACATCGATCTGGGTTGTTGGGCACATTTCCGTGGACTCGTGAAGCCTCCTTGAAGTTTTCTCGAATAAAAAAACCTACCCTCCATCATCATGGGAGTGGTCCAGAGGCAGAGTGGAGGAGAAATGCCCCATGACTCTGAAAACTCTCCCCAAGGAGTTTTCTTCCTCACCTCCTTCCCCCTCACCTTTTATGAGCTGGAGCTCAATGATGAACGAACATTGATTAACCGGTTTTAGTTCGTTCCTCAAGCAACTGCTGTGTGATCTAGTTCCTCTCTTTAAAATGCACTGATGCTTTTTGTGCTCCCAGCCTTTGGGACCTCCGCCAAAACTAACAAGAATCTCATGTTAATATCTTGTTTCTCATATATAATTACAATTCAAGGTGATATTCACTCTGATGGAAACATGTATTTATTGCAATAGAATTATCAGGTAATCTGGGAGCAAACAGAGGAGGGAGTGTCTCACCTTGTCTAGGACAATGAAGGGAATCTTTGCAGAGGGAGTGATATCTGAGCTGAGTTTGAAGGTTGAACGGGAGAAACTCAAGCTCGGGGTATAGACAGGGTGCTATTTCAGGTCTGACACAGCCAAATACGTCCCTGCCTGTGACAGCTCATGTTCTTGAGAAGAATTCAGAAACGGTTTCCAGAGCCTGACACACAGGGGCTGTCAAATCGTTTGTAGGGAAAGGAAAGGGGGAAAGGGATTAATAGGGAATGGATTTTAATAGATAAGTTAGAGAGAAGCGACACCCCAGCATATAAGTGTGCTTCACTGACACGCGGGATGTGGACTTTAAGACAATCAGAATATTTGCATGTCGTGTGATAAGGGAGCATAAGGCAAGCTGAGGGCAAAGTACAAGCTAGTGCACCCTCCCCCCACCCCAGGTGGGATGTGTGTGACATTCCCTGGACGCTCCTGGCTGCCCAAGAACAAAGGAGAGGAAAGAAAACAAATGATTAGCTAATAGAGATCACAGCCATGCAGGACACGGGTCTCCATCAGTTTACAAGTATCTTAGTAAATTACAAGAAAAAGGCAATCTTATCAATAGCCCAATCGCCCTCTGGAAACCTGTAGACTCAGTTTCCTGGAGCCCCAAGATCACCCTTCCATAGTGATGTGGGGAACAAAGGCAATGGGAGGTAAATGGAAGGAAATGGGAGGTAAAATTCAATTGCTTTATAACCTACAGCCCATTGGCAAATACATGAGACAAATACAGAGTAGGACATTTCTCCGGGAACAGCCTACTATCTTAATCTTAATGGCTTGCTAGAGGAAAAACAACCTTAGCTTGACAATAGCAAGGGCTTGCGTCCTCTTTAGCATATCAAAGTCCATAGTATATAACCGGTCACTCTTCACAACCCCAGTGCAGTTCTTTCTGCCCAGGGGTCCTGTCCCTGTGCTTTAATGATCACCTTTTTGCACTAAAGATGTCTTCAAGAACTCTTTCTTGGCCATTGGCTCTGAACCCCACCATCACCCGAAAACTTCATCAGGTGTGCACCTGTACATGTAGGTATGTATATATATGTATGCCATGGGTTTAGAGTCCATTTTTTGGCCCCTCTATCCAAAACCAAATCGCTTCTGAAGTATAGCTAATCTTAGAAAAGGGAAGAAAATGTGAGTACAAAGCCCAGTAATTTCCATATAACTGAAGGTCAATGTTCTACCAAGCTTCCTGAAGGTGCCAAAGGGGAGAACATGTCCAATTACTTCTAGAGAAAGAAACACACTGCCTGTGAGACCTTCTGTGGAGTTCATACCTGCTTCTCCAGGGCCCCAAGAAGATGAAACTCTCATCCATCCCGCCATTTCCTGGGAGGCAGGTACAGGGCTTGGTCTCCCTGAGCCAGAAGATGAACCCAATTCTGCTTTAAGGTCCTGAGCACCAGTGACTTCTGTGAATTTCTCTGAGGTCCAAAGGTGGAGCTCAGATAGTCAAGGGCACTTTAGAGCTGGAGGCGGCTCTCAGAGATGAACTCTCACAGCTAATGTTACCAACGAGGACACCATGCCTCAGAGGCATTCTGTTGTCTTGCCCCAAATCTCTCATTAATTCCCAGGGACACAGAACTGGATCAGATCCCGTGTTCTTCATGCTTTAGGACAATGCTGAGCTCCTGGGTGAGTATGGCACAAGACATGGGTGTCTAATCTCCCTACTACCCCAGTGGAAGCCCCACTACGAAGAAAGCCAATGCATGATGTTACCTTATGCACCTACAAGGACAAAGAGGACCATTGAAGAGGGGATGCCAGATGCAACACGTTGACAAAATTCTAGAAGAGGTGAAGCAGATGCATAGGTGGTAAATAATATATCAGAGTGGAAAAAGGCTGAAGTCTAATCTCCTGCCGAGAAAGAAAGCAATAAAAAGCAAGGTGATTCACACCACTGAACTGTGAAAAAGCCTCAGGCATTGAGCACTCCAGGTTGCCCCGAAATCGGGACTCAAGTTGGGGGGCTATGAAGAGGAGATGGAAGTTTCTATGGGGAACACTTAGATCCCCAAACCCCTCTGTCCTTTCACAAACACAGACCTCTTCATACACATACTACCCCAAAGGGCTTCTTTAGGCAATGGATCCCAAGGAGCAGGAGCAAAGGGGGCAAGGAGGGAGAGCCGTGGGCAGGAGGCATTCTGGCCAGCGCTGTGGGCCAGTGGCTGCTCGGAGCCGCCCAGCTTTCTGCGAAGGTCTGTCACGTGGATTTCAAACCCTCTGCCTTGGGGGGGCTGGGGAGGGGATGCACAGCCTGACCACCTGAGTCTGCAAAATGCTCCCACCCTGTGTATTCAAGCCACTGATTTCACAGCCATCCCGTATCAGCCAGAAACGCGCCCCATTGAGTTTTGTGTGTCCCTGAGCCCTCGCGCCTCTATGTAGCCCAGACCCTTCCACTGTGCCTTCTAGATCTCAAGGTCATCTTTCAAAGTCTTCTACACTTCAGCCTCTTCCCGAACATTGCTTCTCTGTCCTCCTCCCGCTGAAACCTAGCTGCCTGGGGAGGACCCTGCATCCTCTTCTGCTGGTTCTTACAGACCCCTTGAGCTAGAGGGCAGGGAAGTAGAGCAGGTGTTTCTAGCTCCTCATTTCTAGATCATCACACCTCCATACCCATGAAATAAATCTCACTCTTTGAAGCCCTAGCCATTAGCTGCCTGTCCTCATGACTGTCATCTATGGGCCACTGGCCTATGGGTTATGTCCATGATCATACAAAGAGCTTTTCCTCTTTACAAACATGAACAAAAGACCCTTCCTTGAACTCACCTGTTTCTAGCTTTGGCTGAAGACTCCGCAAAAGAGGGTCTGTAATCCCTAAATCCATGGCTTGTCCCACCATCATCTTCTGAAACTACTCAGGTTAGACAGTTATCTCCACAATAACACGAAAACCACCTTCATCAAGGTCAATCCCATGTCATTAAATCTAACGGTCATTTCGCCAGGATCCTCCACTCAGCCTTTGTCACCAACAGGGCCCTCTTTTTCAGGAAGCACCTGCCTTCAGCTGGTCTTAGGGAAGCCACTCTCAGCCCTGCTCCATCGCTCTGCACTCACTCCCCCCCCCCAGTAACTTGGGGGTGCGTGAGGCCTCAGTTCTTAAACCTCTCCACTCTTTATTTACACGAACCCGCTAGGTCGTCTCACCCACTCTGGCTTTGACTTCCATTCACCCACAGAGTTGGCAAAACATACATGTTCTCCCCCTGAGTTCTGTGTAAACATCTTCTGGGTGTCTGACTGGCATGTCAAACATAACAATTTCAAAACATAACTCTGTTTTTTTTTTTTTTTTCGGAGAGAGCACACACCCAAGTGGGTGAAGGCCAGAGGGAGAGAGAGAATCTTAAGCAGACTCCATGCTCAGTGCAGATCCTGACATGGGGCTCAATCCCACAACCCTTGGATTATGACCTGAGCTGAAATCAAGAGTCAGAGGTCCAACAAACTGAGCCACCCAGGCATCCCATCAAAACGTAACTCTTGATTCTCCCTCTCAAATCTGCCACTTGTGCACTATTCTACAAATCGGTTAATGTTAAGTCCATTCTCGCATTCAATCAGGCCAAAATAACTTTATTCCTCATTCTCTCTAAGAGTAACTTTTATATGCCATAGCTATCTGTCACCTCTCTATCATTCTATCTATCTGTCTGTCTATCTATCTATCATCTATGTAGATGTAAGAAGCTCCTCAGGGAAAGTAGAAAACTTCTACTGTTTTTACTTATCAAGTCAAGTGTCTCTGAGAACTCACTGCTCTCTCTGAATCAGAAATTAGCTCTTGGTATAATTTCTTTCAGTACAAAGTTCCCGCTGGTTTCTACAGAGACACTGCCTGTGTCTCTGTTAAGTTAGATGAGGAGAAAAGCTCTAATCACACAGCCCTGGCATTGTCGTCTGCTCCAGCAATCCAGCAATCCCACTCCGTGGTATTTCCAAAGGAACTGAAATCAGGATGTCACGAGGAGCATTTGCACCCCCATGATCACTGCAACATTATTCACAGTAGCCAAGAGGCGGAAACAACCTAAGTGTCTGTCCACTGATGGATGAGTGGGTAAAGAAAATGTGATATATACATACAGTGGTATGTTATCTAGCCTTAAAAAGAAGGAAATTCTGCCATTTGTGACAACAGAGATAGGCCTGGATGACATTATATTAAATGACAAAGAAAGACAACTACCATATGATCTCCCTTATAGGTGGAATCTAGACTAGTCAGACTCGTAGAAGCAGAGAATAGAATAGTGGCTTCCAGAGGCTCTGGGGTGGGGGGCAGACAGGGATGGGGAGATGTTGGTCAAAGGGCACAAAGTTTCAGTTATGCAAGATGAACACATTCTGGAGGTCCACTATACGGTGTGGATCCTAGAGCTAACAATAATGTATTCTATACTTAAAATTTGCGAAGAAGGTAGATCTTATGGGAAGTATTCTAGGATCACCTGGGTGGCTTGGTAGGTTGAGTGTCCGACTCTCAATCTTGGCTCTGGCCATGATCCCAGGGTTGTGGGATTGAGCCCTGAGTCAGGCTCTGCACTGAGCATGAAGCCTGCTTGAGATATTCTCTCTCTCTCTCTCTCTCTCTCTCTCTCTCCCCTCCCCTACTTTAAGTCTCTCTCTCTCTCTTTCTCAAAAATACATACAAACATACATACATACATAAAGTGTTCTCATGATTATGATAATAATAGCGGGAGGAGAAAACTTTAGGAGTGATGGACATGTTTATGGCCTTAATGGTAGTGATTCACAGGGAATACTTACCCCCAAACTCATTGAGTTGTACACATTGAATATATACAGATTTTTACATGTCAATTATACCTTAATACTTGAAGAAGAAAGAAGAAAGAAGAAGACGAAGAAGAAGAAGAAGAAGGGGAAGGGGAAAGGGAAGAGGAAGAGGAGGAGGAGGGGGAGGAAGAGGAGGAGGAGGAGGAAGAGGAGGAGGAGAAAGAGGAGGAAGAGGGGGAGTAACAGGAGGAGGAGGAGGAAGAGGAGGAGGAGGAAGAAGAGGAGGAGGAGGAGGGGGAGGAGGACTCTAACAAAGCACTTGAATCAACATACGGTTATTACACAGGCAGAAGAGGGTAAGTGAGCAGGTTAGGCTTCCTCCCTCCGTCCACCCACTGCCAGCTTCGAAAGCCCCTGGTGGGTTGTCAGTTGAAGACCACAGCACCCCTCCGACTGCGGTTTCTTCCAGGCCTTTCTGAAGTTCCAGAGTGTTTCGAGGAGCCATGGAAAGAGCAAGCCCAAGAGTCCACTTGTCTGGGTCTCGGCCAGGTGGGACCGATTTTAGGATCAAAATAGGCAAAGTATGTGTTGGGGCCTCTTCCACCTCCTACATTCAATAAATATTTCCCAAGCACAAACAGTATGCTGGGCCGACCTCTAGGCAGATATAGAGACAAACATTATGACCTTGCCCTCGTAGGGCTCATGATCTACAAGGGAGATGTCCTCACTTGTAAACAAACAAACAAAACAAACAAGCAACAACAACAAAACCCTCATACTTTAGTCTCTTATTCCCCCTCTGCCCAAACCTACTTCTGCTGACCACCTTCTGACTACCCAGTGGTTCTGTTACCAATATCCAAAACCCTGTCTCCTCTGCCTGCATCAAGCAGACCCCAGCCGCAACCAGGAATAGAAATTGCTGATTCAATTTCTTCATTCTCAGGCAAAATGATGAGAGTTCCCTTTAAACTCCTATGGTTTTGAATATAATAATACTTCTTATGTTAAAACTAAGAATCAGTATTTTACAGTTTAAGAAACTTTATATATGTACAAAATTTATTCATTGAGATGGTATTAAAGCAAATAATAGGCTTTTTATCATAGATTTGTTTTTCTTCAACTCTTTCACGGTGCAGTCGCCGACGACAGACAGCATGACCCAACGTTTGAACACTTGCAAGGAATCTCACTAGCTGTTTTATTTTCCTTGCATTTCTTTTTCCCACATGAGAGCACCCCACACTGTTTCTGTAAATTGTATCTGCTAAGTGTACAAGTATCAACATAAGTTTTCTCACTGAGAAATGGTTCCAAGGCATGAACCACTGTTTGGAGAAACAATTGATTACATTCTGGGCTTTTCCACGTCGCCATTCCCAGAATCTGAATTCTGAGAAACCACGAGACTGGATCTATTCAGGGAATATGTATCAGCAACTGCTGAAGAGTTTTGTTTGGAAAAATACCACGACCAAAGAAAATTCCCTAAGAACTTTACAAATGACCCAAACTGTCTTTGAGAAGACCCAACAGGGCCCAGAATTTTTGTTTTTTAGGACGTTTTTGGGTATGAAGAAGGCACGGATGCATCATCATTCAAAGTTCCTCTCATTCTCACTAGCTCCCACACATTCATCACTCGGTCTAACAAGTTTTTCTTAAAATCGCCAGTGAAGCACATTCCAGGTTTGGGGTCGATTTAAGGAGGGTGAATTCCCTGGGCTTGAACCCGTGCCAGGGGAGGTAACTCACCTGTTCCTCCTCCAGGCTCCGTCAACTCTGCCGACACTCCAGTTCAACCCTGGGCTCGTGTTCGTCTTCACCATCACCTACCTTCTCACCCGCCATCGCCGGGTCTCTGGCGTCCACATCCACACCCGTGCATCTGGACTCCCTCGGCTTATCTGACCCTAGGCTCCTAACTGGTACCCGGAAGTGCTCATCCGGAAGTATTTGTGTATCACTTCCTGTTCAAAACCTACGATGGCTTATGTTTGCAAACAGGACACACACAGAACCCTCATCGAGGTCCGGAGACCCTGGGTGGTCCGGCCCCAAGTTACCCCTTCTCTGCGCTCTCTGTGCTCCAGTGATGTCTGGCTTCTTTCAGTTCCAGCAAAGATCTTTTCTGAGTCAGGGCCTTTGCACGTGCAGCTGCCTCAGCCAGACAGGAAGTGAGAATAGCCTCTGCAAATTACCACTTTATCTTTTTTATTTTTTTTACTCTTTTGCAAATTACCACTTTAAACTATAGAGTCAGAGAAGTACTTTCCAAGACCTAAGGGTGAGTAGACCACCCTGTTATACTGCCTCATAATATGGGCCCTTGAATATATTAAAGTCACACTAATTGTATAATTACAGGTAATTTTAGTTTACCTCCTTACCACATTATAAGCCCTGTGAGAGCAGGAATATGTTTGTTTTCCCATTAAGGATATCTCCTTTGCTTGGAACCCCCCCCCCCCAAAATAAATGACTACCTACTCAGTAAATATTTGTTAAAAAAACAAATTAATGTTATTTGCTCCTCCTAAGAGCCAGCCTGCCCCAGAATGTGTCACTTTTTCTTTTTAATTTAGATTTTTTTTTAATAGAAAAGACTGTTTCAGAGAAAGAGAGCTCTCTCTCAACAGCATTTGTTGCAAAACAAATAAATCTTTGTGTGAGCTGTTACACATTTTAGATTTATTCGTCACTCACATAGCATTCTTTTTAAAGTTTTTTTTTTTAAGTTTATTTATTTTGACAAAAAGCATGGACGAAGGGGAGGAGCAGAGAGAGAGGATCCCAAGCAGACTCCACATTGTCAGCTCAGAGCCTGATGCGGGGACACCCAGGGGCTCAGGTTTGTGTCTTTCAACATCTCTGCTCTTCTCCCATCCTGGCCGCCATTTTACTCTTGGTGTTTCGAGCGTGGCTTTTTCAGATGGTACATTTAGGTGAGACCACGCGTGTCCCAGCGTCCAGCACTCGCATCTGCTATGTATCTCTGCCCTTTCTCTCCACTTTCTTAGCAATTTCTGACTCATCTTTTGCCACTCCCCCCCCCCCATCTCCCACTGCTTTAGTTCTGGATCTTTCCGTTCCCCCATCTCTCACGGTGTCAGAGTCAGGACCTTGATCATCTCAGAGGAGCTGGGCCAGCTAATTTCCTTCTCACGCTGGGCTACAGATGCCACACTTCCACCCTCCTTTCATTTGTGATGAGTCAATCCAAAAATCGGTATTGAATGCAAAGTGTGTCCCAAGCATAGCCGGGGACTCGTAGAGCAGGGGATTTGTTCCCAGGATGTCAGAGACCCGACCAAATTAGCAAAATTCTTGGGTCGGTGGAGGCTGTGGTGTGATCCTGGAACTATCATTTATTAGCTCCGTGGCTTTACTTGAAGTGTTTGCCTTCTCTACCCCTGAGTGTTCTCATCCATAAAATGGGCATTAGAAGAGGGCCTGTGTTGGAAGGTGCTAACAGAGGCAACCCAGATAATTTTATAGGAAACATTCACTACGGAACAAGCTGTGTGACACTAAGATGCACTGAGATCACATCACCCCCTCGAATTAATGCTGAGTTAGCAAAATGACAATACTGAGCGTCCTGACATTTATGGGACACATGATGACTTTTTTTTTTTAAGTGTATCTATTTAATTTTGAGGGAGACAGAGACAGCACAAGCAGGGGAGGGGCAGAAAGAGAGAGAGAGAGACAGAGAGGCAGAGAGACAGACAGAGAGAGGAGAGAGTCCCAAGCAGGCTTCATGCTCAGCACAGAGCCCAACCAGCGTGGGGCTCGATCTCACGACACTGGGATCATGACCTGAGCTGAAACAAAGAGTTGGACGCTTAACGGACTGAACCACCCAGGCGCCCCTGCATGAGGGCTTAACTCGCCTGTCATTTACACGCTAACTCCCAGAGTCCCAGTACCACATCTCCCACTGGCGTCTGAGACAGAAAGGCATGACTTATTGGCCCCAAGTAGCCAGCAAAAGGGGTAGGGACCCCAGCCCCTAATAAGTCTCCCTAGCTTAAAGCCATGGGGTCAGGGAGGGTGATGGTCCCCTCAGACTAAGTTTGGGGCCTGGAAACTACAAGGAGGGCTGGAAGCCTGAGCACACAGTGGGGGCGGCAGAGCGCTCGGCCAAGTAATCACACAACCGTGATTGTAACCGGTGTTCACGTTCGTTGCGGCTGCTGGACACTTCCTCCCCCGGTGGGACGACGGGGGATATCGCTCCTGCACCACACATGGTTACGCCTCAATTACGATTTTTATGAGAATCCTGTCTTTTGGAGACCAGCTCTGGGCGAGAGATTGCTCTTTTTGATTGTTTTGCCTGGAAATAGGAAATTCCCTTTCTGCGGTGATGCAAAGCAGTCTTTTGATCGGCCTCCAGAAGCGCGCATATGCTGGCTCGGCGTCCTCCTCCAAATCCCGGCAGCTGGGCTCCACCAGCAAGATTAATGAGCCACGGGATTCCAGTCGCACGATGTTATTAATGGTGATAATGACCGCGATGATTCCTAACTTTTTGAGATACGTTCTTCTCGATTCCGACTTCAGTCTCAAGCGAACGTGACAGGTGAGCCCTGACACGGCCGCTCCGTATCTCACCCGTGATGAAATGGTGGCCCCGAGAAGTCAAGGTCACAGAGCCGGTAGGAGAAACCACCGGGCTCCTGATTTCTGGTCGTGTTTTCTTTCTGCCTTCTCCACCCCTTGCCTCCCCATGTCACTGAATCGCCATCCTTCTCTCTGTGTTCAGTGAAGCACCACCTCATCCATGCTTTGATTGTGACATTTCTCTGATTTGTCCTCTCTTATTGCTTATTTCTGAGAGAGAGAGAGAGAGAGAGAGAGCAGGGGAGGGACAGAGAGAGAGGGAGACACGGAATCCGAAGCAGGCTCCAGGCTCCGAGCTGTCAGCACAGAGCCTGACGAGGGGCTCAAACTCATGAGCTGTGAGATCACGACCTGAGCCCAAGTCAGATGCTTGCTTAACCCACTGAGCCACCCAGGTGCCTCCGATTTTTCCTCTCTCGTCTCCCAAATAGACACAAGGGTCCTCCTCATGCCTTAACTGCTCCAGCGGGTATCTGCTCCTTGCTACCCCACTGCCCCTCCTAAAAAATAATCTTTGAGACTCTATTATCTGTAAAACACAAACTCTTCACCGGACACAAGAGGGCCATACCCACTTCTGGAACAGCCTTCCATCCGGGCTGCTCAGTGGACCTGCTCCTCTCGGAGTTACCACCTGCACGGGCCTGAGAGCTGGCCCCGGCCCCTTCCCGGGGGTCACCCCCCCCCCAAAGACCAGGGATCCACTAGACCTTGTCCACTAGACCTTCTCTGGCCACTCCATCCAGCAATGTCTCTCGCTCTCCAGTCTGCCTACCTCTCACCTGCCACAAGGCAAATCTTGCCTTGCATTCCTTAGGCATTATTTTGTTGTTCGCTATCCCCACAGATTCCCAGAGACTCGAGCACATGACTTTCTTCAGGCTTCAAAAGTTCGCTGTGGTCAGCTGTACACGACAGACAGCGGGCACTTTCCGGCTTACTGAACTAAAGGAGAGTTCCAGAGCATGTGGGAGAAGAGGGGCAAATGGATACACACACACAAAAAACCCAGCCAAGAATTTGAAGTATGGCCCCCAAATATCCACAGCAATGGCACTTAGAAGGGTTCTGCCATGGATGTAAATAATTCAGTCTCCCAGCAAAGTGGGTTTTTGACACAAGTGAAGAAAAAGCCGTGGAGCACCCTGAAACTTCAGGACCAGAGAACAAGTCCCTGGGGCCCCTTTGAGGGCGTTTTTCAAAGGCTACCAGCTGGCAGAGAGTCTGCTTCAGAAGAGAGAGCTGGGGGGTGTTCACATCTAAAATTATGCTTAATGAAAATTTGTATTTCCTAACTATCTACTGCTGGCTACTCTCAAGACCTTGCTGTGCCCCGTGAAATGCCCTGGGTGAGCTCATGAAGCCAGTTCAAAAGGCAGAGCAGCGGCCAGCTGTCTGGTGCTCCCTCATGATAGACTGGGGTCCACCTTGTGGGAAGAATAGCACAAAGGTGGTGACCCTGGGTGATCATGTCTCCATGTGTTATTGGTGCTGTTAACCTGGTCACCTGGCTGGAGGGCCCCCACTGGCCACCTCCCCCGGGCCAGTTTTTGACTCTCGGTGCTGGATCACAGAGCCCTGTGAGTGGCTCCGGGTGGGTATCTATTGCTTAAGGTCTGCCGTGGACATGTCTGTCCTGAGAATCTGAGCAAAGCCTTACAACCTGGTTTCTACGATTACATAGCCAGATTTCCTCCCCCAGAATCCATCCTTGCTAAGAGTTTTCTCAACAAGACAAATGGGCAAGGCCACGACCATTATTAGCTACCAGTTCCGTGTAGGTTGCCCGAACGTCACCGGTGGCATTTGACTGGCCACCTGATGGAACTCAAGTATGCTTTCAAACTAGACCTGAACCATTTTGGAAAAACTAACGTTTACGCTTTACTAGAGGTGGGTCTGGAGCTTCCCGAATAAATCATAATTATCAGTAGCTCACATTTGCAGGCTGTTTTCCACACGTCTGGCACTGTGTGGGCACTAACTCTGAATCCTCACTATCATCCTATGAGTTACTACGATTCCCATTTTACAGATGGAGAAAACATACCGTTTCTCTTTCTCCCAAACTTGCCAATAAATGCCCACACTCCACATTTCTATACTATACCACCCTTTTCAAAAGGATTTCATCCTGCCATAGGAGACAGTTTATAAGTATTGCTTTAGTGGTGGGGAATTTGGAGTTTGAGAGAGTCTTTGCTGTCTAGAATCCAAATATGCTCAAGGAATGAAGCAGGCATCTGAATTCTAAACCTGAGCCAGCCATGAACCAAGACCGTCTTAGGAAGTCCTCTAGTACATCGGAAAAAAGGTGAGTGTGGTCACCACTGCCTAAGACGGTTACGTCCTGAGTGTCCAGTGTATTCCAGTTCCAGACACAGAAACCCAACTCCTCTCAAGAAGCTTAGAACATAGACACAGAAGCAAAATTCACATGGGAAATGGCCGCAAAAAGTTTAAGTGGCAGGGACTGGGAGCTCAGAGCTCGTGGAGTGCTTGGAGGGGCTCACATTGGAGCAGAACTGAGGGGTTTGCATGGCAGGGGTCAGAGCGGCTGGGACAAGAGCAGGATGCACCTTCCTGGTGAGGTGAAGGGTTGGGGAGAATGCTGGACAAGGCATCTGAGGGGTGATGGGGACATGGCATCACAGCCCTGGGCCAGTCACAGGAGAGGAGGGGCGGGGGGGGGGACAGTGGAGAGTGGCACCTTGGGAGGGGGCCCTGGCACCCCCACCAGCCTGCTGGGCACACTGGACCCCTCGGGTCTTCTGAGCCTCTCCCCTGCCCACAGCAAGCACGTAAGGGGAGGACCGATCTGGAAGTGTCTATCACCCTCGTCGGGCTCCTCAAGGAGACCTGGCAGTGAGCCGCCTTTGTGCTTCCTGCACATGGAGATAACAAACACTCATGTAAGACCAGATCTTCCTACTGTCTCATTTCTATATTTTCTTCTGGAAGGAGCATCCGGTGTCAAAATTCCTTCCCTACCTGACACTCAGCATTAGCCTAGGGCATCCTGCATCCAGCTGCCTGCAGGTTTCACTGAGAAGCCATTCTTCCCGGGGGTTCAGGTAGCAGCCCAGACAAAGGAGCCCAGGCACCTCCCCGGAAGCCTCCTTGTCTTCTGAATCAGGCATTTCCAGAAGGAGAATCTCCCCAGAAGAGATAAAGGAAGTTAAACGGTGTTGCACTCTGACCCGTGATGGCTCTCGGGGGCGCGAGTCTTTACCAAGCCAGGCAGATCCCAGAGTTCTTCCCCTGGGGAGCCAGGACCTTCTCTCTTGGGTGACCCTTTTCTTTCAACATGCCTTCCTCTGTCCCTCTTTCAGTGGATCCCTTCTCCCCTGATGACCTGATGTTTGGACCACCTGTGGTCCTGATGACAAGAAATGTTTTTTGTTTCATTGCTCTCTTGAGTTTCTCTGTCCACAGGTCTTGCTTCGTCCACCAGTGTTCACTGTGCCCAGCTCTGGGGTGGGCCCTGAAAGCATTTCCAAAATTCAGAAAAACAGGGGGTTTACACTGGAGGGATCCTGGCGCAGGAGAGGAGCCCCACGTCCAGTGTGTTGGAATGGTTTGTTCCAGTTCGCATAGGCTTCCCGGTGTGCAGCTGGGCGAGTGCTTCTTCAATTCCCCCTAAATCTCTGACTCAGACCGTGAAACCAGATAAGGCAGTTTATTAGAACGATGTTAACCGAGACTAAGTAAGCCCTTCGGTGAAGGTCTGAGAAACTGGGGTGATGGAGTACATGAACCTGGGCAGCTAGAGGAGGCGTCTCACACTCCCTCGGCTGAATCCTTCAGGGTCACCTGTTTTCACTGGGTTCTGGACAGGTGGGCCTGCAGGAGGACTGTCCTGCTTGCCGGCCAATTCTGAGATTTCTGTTCGCTGATACTGTCCCTCGGTGGAATACAGTCTCTCTCTAGGGGAGGTTGAGTGGCACATAGACTGCAGGGAGAGTAAATATTTTACACCTCTCTGGGGGAGAGGCCACCCCTCCAGAGAGCAGCGGAAGAGTCAGCCGCAGCTTATCAGACTCCCCACATTGGCGAAGAGGGGAAAGATGAGCTGTATTTCACAAATGCCGAAGCCTCTCTAATTTGTCTGCCTCTGCTCTTGTTACTAACCCAAAACGGCATGACAGAGCCCTGGGGCTGCATTAAAATTCTCCAACAGAGGTGTTCATCAATAAGTACGGAGGACGGGAACACAGAGGGGGAAATACTCCCTCGAAGATCATAATGAGGTAAAACAAAATCCTCACCAAATAACGAAGTGGAATCACTGGGTGAATAAATGACACACCGATAATATTAATTGAATGTGAAAATTTTATGCCTTAGGATAAGCTGTGACCCAGATGAATGCCTGAGTTTTCAGATATTGGAATGGGGTGTTTCCAGACGGCAACAGGGAGAGCATGTAGCCCACTGGGGATACATAACAAGATGGTGGGGAGCTCAATAAACTTGGATCCCACACAGGTCAACGTGGGAAGGTCCAGATTCTCATAGTTGGAAAGAACCTCAGGTTTTTTTCCATTGCACCTTTCAGTTAAGAAATGCAGTGTTGGCTTTTAGTGACTGCTGGTTATTTTCTAAATACTAACAAGGTATTAATTTGGACACTTTTATCATGCATCCTAATACTGCTTCTTTTAATCGTATTTTGTTATAATGGCTACCATGCTGTTGAACATGCACATATAATGTGGATGTGGATGCAGACATGTTTATGCCATTGCTCTCAGGAGCTTACAGTAAAACAAGGAACATAACATACTTTGATATTCTTGAAGAGCTTATCATTTCCTCATGAATGACTTTTGGTTGTTGAAAGCCCCTCCCTCTAGATAAATAACCAAGACAATATTTCCCATAGACCTTGGCCCAACTGGATGTCAGGAGAAATTGTAAATGTGTTTTCCCATGTCAACTCACCACTAACATCCCTAAGGCCATCTGGCTTCAAAACAGAATCCTACATGGCCTGGGAGTGGAGAAGGTCTCCGAGAAACGTCATTGTAGGTTTTGAGACAAGTCATTTGTTTCCATCACATCTCATTCTTAGAAGAAAGAGGGGACATGTAGGGAGAGGCTGGATAAGAAAGCAAAGAACTTAAAAAAAAAAAAAGAAAGCAAAGAACTTAGTTTTGAGGGAAGAAGAAAGTAATGGCTTATGACCAGAAATATACAACAAAGGAATTTCCAAGAAGCAATATTCATGAGAATGAACAAGGAACAGCCACACACACCCCAGAGACTAAGCAAAAGCTTTTATGAGAAGCATTTTCAAATAGGGTAAGAGTGAGATACAGCAAGGCACACAGAAATGCAGGACAGAGAAGCAAAAACAAATGTTATAAAATGCGATGCAGAAGTGAATGATCAACACTTAGAGATTATAATTTAAAAATAATCTTGACAGACAGACAAAAAACAATAGATTTAGAAAAGATAAAGAATCTTTCTAGATTTTAAAATAAAGAGAAAGTCCCATGGGTTAGGAATTCTGCAATGTTTTGTGGTATAGAGTTGAACAAATAAAATATATTGTAGATAATGAGAATGAAGGGTCTCACTGTTGGAGAAAGAGTTTACAAATAAGGAAAAGGGAGAAGCCTAGAAAAGTTCTGTGGTGCTGCATTGGAGTAGAAGGTGTCAATGTGGACTTATAATTTTATTTTAATACATGGACTGAAAAATAGATGGGGACATGAATACAGATGTGTGTATGCATGTGTTATATGAATACATATACTCTCATCTATATCCACTGAGGGCAGCTAGAAGCAGCAATGACACCCCAGTCTCAATGAGCACAATTATCACCCATGGCTTGGCTTCTAAATACCATTCTCAAACAAAACAAAATAAAACAAAACAAAACCAACAAAAACAAAACAAAAAAAACAACAACCCCAACCCCCCACGAGAAACAAAGACAGAGACAAAAATGAGAAACACCCAAAACAAAAATGGAACAAGGGCTCTTTGGCTGAAGTGGTTGATTCCAAGACTGAAACAAAGAAAATACAAGAGGAGCCTGGAGCGTCTTGCAGAGCTGGAAAATGGGGAAGCAATGAACAAAACGCACATCCTGTAAGGGGACAGAACCAGCCTGAAAAGCTCCCAAAGGCCAGAGCCAGAACAAGTTGACCACATACACAAGTAAAATAAATAAGTTAAATAAGTAAAATAAAAAAATAACAACAGTACTGGTGTATAACTCAAAGAAGAAAATGAATATCCATGAGTTCACACTGATGAAATAAATGACTGGACAAAAAGAGATAAATGAAGTGGAAGTCCTTCCTTACCGCGGAACTCTAATTAATAAACGTAGAAAGAAAGAAACAAGAAGTCACCAGTAGAACACAGGAATATTGGTACAGGCAATATCCACTGGTAGAGGCAGAAATTCACGAGTGAAAGTTTATGCTGAAACTGGATATCTGCAGAATCCCAAAGTATCTTCCCCAAAATACTTGGGATAAAAGACTGACTTCATCGCAGAGAATCATGGCAGGCACCACTTTGGCCAAGGGACCAAGTCTAACATTGCCAGTAACATATCTCAACACATTGTGCCATCTGATGAGGTTTCCTGAGAAGGACATGTCACCTCGGTGCTGTCATTCTTACTAAGACTTGGTCTCAGTCTGATCGTGAGAAACCTCAGAAAAACTCAAATACCTCAGCAGTATTCTTCCAAAGTAGCAAGGGCATGGAAGTCAGGGAGATACTGAGGAGCCGTCACAGACTGTAAGGAGACCGAACAAAGGATACTAGTGGAAACACCTGGTGAAATCCAAGTAAATTCTGTGTTCCACTCAGTGGCATTGTTAGTTTCTTCGTTTTGAGAACTGCTCTGTGATTATCTACGATATTGACTGAAGGGGAAGCTGGACGTAAAGTATATGGAAACTCTATTATTTTTGGAATTCTCTGTAAGTCTAAAGTTAGTTCAGAATAAAAAGGTTAAAAGAAAGGAAACTCCACTGATTAAAAAAAAAACTTAAAAATGGCAATAGTTAATAAATTAATGGCATCAGGCAGCCCATACTAAATGGACTTCTTAACGCCATCTGGTAGAAACCATCTGTCCAAATAAATGTCTTTACGAAGGAAAATGAGAAAGGCCCTGTTTTATTGGCTGGATGGCTTCCTGTGCTTAGTTCATCATCCCTGCATGTGGGTCAGCACCCAACTATGGTATGAGGCTCTTGTCTATCCCTCATGCATGCCCCTGGCTCCACGTAGGGTGAATTGGAACTCAGGCCAAATGTTTCCTCTTCAATTATTTCCCAAAAGGCAAGAATCAGAACATGATCCAGTCTGAGGGACTTCCCTGGTTCCCAGTTATAGCACTGGCTGAGCTGAGGCAGCCTTCTGAGGAGAAACCACTAATTCAGTCTGTGGTGTGCTCAGATAGCAGATGGTGAGGGACCTTGTTGGATCCTGTGACAATGGGGAAAAATGGAGGGTGATGTTCTCCCTCAAGCCAGGAGGCCAGCAAGGGGATGGCCGTTCATGCCATTGGCCAATTTCCCGAGTCAGGCTCTGGGCTGAGTAATAGCATTTGGGTTCTCACTCTCAGAGAACCATAGTCCCGCATATCCGGGCCTTCTGGAGAGATGAACAAGTGAAGTGACATATTCTGTTCTTTTGCCCTCTGCTCCTTTGTTTTCTGCTGAAGAGTCACAGAGGATATCGATGAGAAACAGGAGACAAGGAGCAAGGAAGATTTCCATGGTCCGAATTCCTGAGCACCCGAGACTATGAACATTGCTTCGCACGCTACTGCACGTGTAATGCTCCAAAGCATTTTATATCTGCCTCTGACTCAGCCCCACAGCCACCCACTTACAGGTGAGGAAATGGCCAATCATGTCCATAACATACAACTCATTGATTGCTACGTGCTAAATCCTGTGCCAGGGGCTGGGGTGCACACATGAGTGAGTGGGTCAGCCATGGCCTCTGCCACACTGATTACCGGTGAGGCGGACACTGACTGCTTTCTGACACCCCTTTGCAAACTCCCATTTTCCTTTATAAAGCATGATGGTCGGTGATCCTGACTTGGACTCGGTGGTCAGAACGGGCACTGCAAAGGGGCAGGAAGGATAACTAGGAGTTGGCCAGAAGCCGAGAGGGAAGGGTCCGGGAAGAGGGGGACCTGGGAAGAGCCAAAACAAACCCCGTGATGCAGGAGCAGAACACACAAGTGGGTGGATCACACTAGAGGAAGTGAGAGATGACAGAAGCCAAGCCATGTAGAGCCTCCAAGGCCACATTAAAGATGGGGGTTTTAGCACAAGGCTGGTGGGAAGCTCCAGAAGGGTTTTGTCCAAGGGGAAGACATGAACTCAGAGATGCTAAGTGGCACCAGGGAGGTGAGGCTAGATGCAGATATGACAGCCAACATCATTCCTACACAGGGTTTTAGGACAAAGCAGGAAGGAGCTGGGCTGAGAACCACAGTCTGTTGACAGCCCATGTTCCTCGCCTATTACCTCCCTGCTTTTGAGTTTAAGAGTACACAAAACTCCAGGCAAAACTCCTAAGTACGCATGCCGGGTTGGTATGTCTTTATTTCACTCTGCCCCAAAATGTCAGTAAAGCAATAAAGTCATCATAAACCCACAGATAAAAGAGAATACAATATAAGATCATAAATAACAAAATAAGGGGCACCTGGGTGTCTCAGGTGGTTAAGCATCTAACTTTGGCTCAGGTCATGATCTCATGGTTCGTGGGTTCAAGCCCCACATTGGGCTCTGTGCTGACAGCTCAGAGCCTGGAGCCTGCTTCAGATTCTGTGTGTGTGTGTCTCTCTCTCTCTCTGCCCCTTCCCCATTTGTGTCCTGTCTCTCTCTCAAAAATAAATAAACATTTAAAAAAATTTTTAAAAAATAAATAAATAACGCAATAAGAAAATTGTGGCTAATAAAAAGTGGGCAGAAGAAGGAAGGCAGAGGAAACCCAAGTGTCCACACAGAGGAAAGCTAAGTGGAAAGTCAAAAGGAAGCAGGTCAGCTTCTGCAAGGAATCCTGGAGCTGCTCCAAAGGAGAGGGCAAGGATCTCAGGATAAACAAGGGGGGGCCATGGAGCGGTCTGTACAAAGAACAGTTCGATCTCAGGACACCTTTCCTCAAATACATGGGACACAGAAGGGTGATTCTTGGGGGAAACTGCAGTGGAGTCACTGGGAACAACAGACGCCATTGATGGGGGTGATGGGGAAAGAGAAGACAGCTGCGTGTCAACTCCCAGCTGCCTTCTGCCACCTCCTTCCAAGTGCCAGTCATGACACCTCCCCCCCCTCCCCAGCAGGAGAATGAACAGCTTGAGATAAGACCATGGATTTACCTTTGGAGGAAGGAGATGGTCCCCAAAGAAGATAGCTTGATTAATACTCTATCATTAACAGTTTTCCAGTTAAAAGAAAAACACCTGTAGAGGGCAGAATGATTACCCCCAAGATGTCTAGTTTCTAACCCCTGGAACCTATGATTATGTTGTCTTACATGCCATAGCATGCGGTTAAGGGTCTGGAGATGGGAGAGTAGCCTGGATTAATTATCCAGGTGGGCCCAGTGTAATCACCAGAGTCTTTAAAAGCAGAGACTTGTTCCCAGGTGTGGTCCAAGACATGCAACACTGGAGCTTTGAGGGTGAAAGAAGGGGCCACAAGCCAAGAAGTGTGGGTGCCTCTAGGAGCTGAAAAAGGGCCAGGAAACAGATCCCACCCTAGGGAACCCAGGACCGTACACAGCCATGTAGGACTCTGGGCTTCAGGATGATAAGAAAGTAAGTCTGTGCTGGTTTAAGCCACCAAGTCTTTGATAACTCCTTATGGCAGAAATAGTAATAATAATAAAAATTACAAAACAGAATAGTAATTACTATTAATATAGTAAAAAAAAAAAGTTACCAAGATGTGGCAAAGGATTTGAAGTCACTTTTTGGCGACTGGTTGGAAGAAGTGAGCTCTGGGCAGTGACCAAACTCTGTTCCTTGTTAGCAAGGTGTTATCCTGTCTGATGTCTGGGCTCTCTGCCGCTGGACGAAAAACACACTTTTCCAGTCTGTTCAGATAGCACAGGGTTCTCCTTACCACCCTACAGTAATAGCAGGGTCACATTTGATTCACAAAAGGGAGGGTTTTGTGGCTTAGACCAGAGAAAGAAAGAAAATGAATTTAAACTTGCTTCCCCCAGGGAGAGGGACACTCTCTCTTGCTCTCACTCGCACTCTTCCTTTTAAATTGGTATTTCATGCACTCCTTACAATCATAAAAGATGATATGAAATGCCATGAAGAAAGTCTCCTCGCTGTTGGTAGTGTGCCTCCCTCGCCTTGACTTTTCAGCCTGTGTCCCTCCTCGACCGGGCTTCTCCTGGCTCTTCAACATGAACGAGTCATGATGCTATCTTAGCAAATGTAACAACTGTCTCATATCCATGGGATAATCACTCAATAGACTTGTGTTATTTATCTATTACTGCATAAAAAACTACCCTAAAGCTCAGACTTAAAGCAATGAATGTTTATTATCCCACAGTTCACCGGGGCTTTGTGGCACAAGGACCATCACGAGTTGCTGTCAGTTGAATCATGTGAAGGCACTTCCAAGATGGTGCACTCACATCCCTGGCCAGCCACGGTGACTGTTGGTGGGAGGCCTAGGTTTCTCACAATGAGGACCTCTCCACAGGACATCTTAAATGTCCTCACAATGTTGTGGCTGGTTTTCCCCAGAGCAATGATCCAACAGAGAGCAAAGAAGAAGCCACAATGCCCTCTTGGAAATCCCAACCCATCACCTCCACAATACCCTCTTGTTTACTGGTCATCCCTATTCAATATGGCAGGTGGGGGAATGGATAGCAGGAAATGGAAATTGTTACAATCATTTTGGAAGCTAGCTACTCTAATTGTAGAAAAAGAAAACAATGACAAACCTAGGTGTTAGTGGTTTATGAGTTGCCCACACTGCATTTTCCTGTTGACTTGTTCTGAGGACTTCGTTATTAACCCACTAAACCAGTCTTACGCTTCGTCCTCCCCTGCCCCAATCCTTGCCTTTTTCCTGTGGTTAGAGATTACCATCCATTGTCTGAGAACTGATCTTGATTGACACATAGGGAGAGGTGATGGATGGCAGTGTTGATGAATGATTCGAATCATTGCTAAGTAAATTTCTCTAACCTCCAAATTTTTTCTCATACTCAGTGATGGCACCACCCCAGCAGACTTGTTGAGAAGCAAGAGAATTTATATGTGATTCACACAAAGCAGACTTCAGCTGACAAGTTGAAGGCCTCCCACAAATTTGATTTGGTGAGTCACTTTGACTCTATTGCTGAGTTCACTCATCTGTTGAACAAGAGTGGAAGAGATCAGTGGTTCTTGAAGTTGACTGATTATCTCATTCTTCTGTGTTAAAAATCAGATCCCCAAGCCCCATCCTTGAATATCATGATTCAGTGGGTATCTGATGAGGCCCCAGCATCTACATCTTATATAAACTCCTTCAGTTGGTCTGATGATTTCGGGATCATTAAGCCAGCTCTGATTTTCTCAACTGGAGATGGCGGACCTTTTACTTGGGGGAAAGGATCATGGTGAGATTTTTTTTTTCCTTGGAAAGAGTTTCTACATTATTGAGAATGGATTAAATGACCTAGAAGATGGTCTTCCAGCTATAAGTGGCTAATATTTTATGCTTCCAGGTAGAAAAAAAGGTTGTGTGTGGTGGTGAAAAATCTTATTATAGTAGATTAGATCTAGAACTGACTTATCTATAGGCTTGTAGTTATTACCACTTTCTTCTCGGGCAGTAGTTCTTGAACTCTACTGTCAAAAGCATCACCTAGCCTAGAATCATCTTCCTGGATCAAGGTTTCCAGAATTTCCCTGATAAGAGCCACCTGGTGGTGCTTGTTAATCGCAATACATGGAAACTAGGCCTCGTCCCTGCTTCTACTTTGGACTCTCTAGATCATTTTGTAAACAGGTGTTCCGGGCAAGTCTGGGAGAGTCAGTTCTTAGAAGCTGTAGGTGGAGGGAATCTAGACATAAATACCCCCATCTTGTCCTTGTGCACATGAGGTGAGCAAGGCCACCCACCTGGCTAAGGTTATGCCATTGGCCGAAACGCCACCTAAACTGCTTATCATCTTAAAGGTTTTTTGAATATTGGGTCTCGAGACATCATGTGGGCTTGATACCTCTGGCTGGTCTCATTGGAGACAAATTAAAGCAATAAGATAATGCAAGTCAGGAAGAGAAAACTAATTAGCAGGTTCATTTTATGCCCTGTCAAAATTTAAAGAAGAAGAAGGAGGAGGAGGAGGAGAAGGAGAAGGAGAAGAAGGGGGAGGAGGAGGAGGAGGGGGAGGGGAAGGGGAAGGAGGAGGAGGAGGAGGAGAAGGGAGAGGAGGAGGAGGAGGAGGAGGGGAAGGGGAAGGGGAGGGAGGAGGAGAAGGAGGAGGAGGAGGAGGAGGAGAAGAAGAAGAAGAAAAAGAAGAAGGAAAAAGGAAAGCTAATAAAGGCCCTAAAAAATTGTTATTTAACCCTGTCAACCAGATATTTCCTGGAGTCCAAGAACTGAGGGTTCTAGGGCTAATTAGGGGAAGACAAAAAAGCTATTCAAATTATAAATAGGAAACATGCTTTTTAACCACCGGCTACTTTCTCCATATTATTTCAAGGGTGACCAATTCCAGTAATAATCACAGGAATACCTAATTTGGTGGCGATTATAAATTATGGTTTTTTGACAATAGAAACAGGCACTCACAAGACAGCTCCACGGAGACCGTAACCACAGAGCAAGAAGACGGTGAAAAGTGTTTATGATATTCAGTCAGGAAACTGTCCGCCTTGATTCCAGATCACTCGAGGGGCTTCATGCTGAGGGAACTAAAGCTGAAGTCCTCGCCCAACCCTGCGTGGGGAACGATCTGCTGGGCTCTGCATTGGTACTGACATCCAACAACCTGATGTAAGGATTCCTGACAGATATTTCTAATACTGAGGCCCCCTCCACGGACCGCGGAGGGCCCCAGAAGTCTAGAAGATAGTCCAGGCTCCCTAGGAGAGAGTAGACAGACTGCCTTATAGTCTCGTGCCTGGTTTCTGTGGGAGCCCGTGGGGAGCTCAGGCCGGCTGTCTTTCCTCTACTGTTGCTACAGAGTGAGCTTCTGAGAAGGGAAGATTTACTCTCCTTCCCACTGCCTTGTTCTCTCCATCCCCTCACCCTGGCCTTCCTAGGGAAGAGTGGCCAGTGTGACTGGCCACCACCTGACACGTAATGGACCACACTTGAAAATGGGTGATGCCACTGCATTCTAAGCTTGGGCACAGAATGCTCTCCTACACTTTTCCTCTTTCTGTTCTACTGCCCACCTCAGACAGACAGGCACTCTCCCTGACTCGCTCCTCTGGGTAAGGAAGAAGATGTCCTGTTTTGACAACCCTCCACCCTGTTTTCTCTCTTCTGCCTGTCTTCAAATGAGCTAATATCTATGGTGCACCAAAACATCTCAAAACTCACGTAACACACACTGCTTTGAAACACATCCAAAGCGTAAGGTAACAGTGCAAGCGTGTGCCCTCACTGGCCGGGAGGTAAGAGAGAGACAGCACTCCAGTCCCCAGCACTCAACACACCGCCTGGTACCTTACGAGTCCTTCTTGTCCATGTAGTCAATGGAGGTGACAGACTTGGAATCCACTAACCTCGATTCTGTATTACCAATTATTGTAAGCCTTCATTTGTGACCTTGCAGGGTTCTTGCTCAGTGGTTCAATTCCCACCTCATTAATAGAATTTAGGTAGATCCACCATTTCCCAGAGCCATGCAGGGCAATTGGTCCTTCCAGGTTGGGTGACCTTGAACACGCATCTGCCTTGCCTGGCCCCAGTTCCCTCATCTGTACTTAGGGAAAATAGTGGTTGTCAACTCAAGAGATTATTGTGAAGATGCAGTGAGTTAATACTTCTAAAGTATGATGTTTAACGTTCTGAGAACATAGTAAAGAATAATTGTTGCCTTTTGTTATCGTTCCATTATTATTAACATCAAGATAAAATGTTATCACTTCAAGCATCAATGTTCAAGTTGAGAACTGCTCTGCTCCTCTAGAATTATAAAGGCACAAGTAAACGTGTGGGATTTGGTTGACATTTAGCTGAATGTTAACCAACAATCACAAAATCTAATCTGCCCTTAGATGGTATCAGTAGAAGTCTATCATCCAGACTAAGAGGAATCATCCTGGGTTCCTCGCATTAGGTAACTGTGCATCTGAGGTAGGGCCTCTCTGTAAGGCCACAAGATTAAGGAGCATTAGCAAACGGGAGCATGATCAACAGATAGTAATCAGGATGCTTACCCCTGGCAAACGAGACAAATAAAGTGTTGGAAAATATGCACATTTTTGATCCAGAGAAAAGACCAGAACAATAGCATATGGTCCAGAGTCATAGCAGCATGATTTAGGGACAAGGCCATTAAGCTGGGCTACATCCTGAGCCCTCCTTGTGTCTCTTGCATTGACATGCTGAGTGACCTTGAGTCATTTAATTCATCTAGCTGATCTTAATTTTTCTCATCAATATTATGTAATGACTCTCAATTCCTTCCGGCAGTAATATTCCAGGACGCTGGAGGGAACATTGGATTTGGATCCCAGATCCTCCCATTTGCCAGTCCCCTCCCTCTTCCCCTGCAGAGGTCTGGCTGCTAAAATATAAATACAAACAACTGAGCCAAATGGGAAATCTGATAGTAGCTACCCTGATGGCAAAGTAGTTTGGAGAACAGAGCTTGGCACTGACATTGGAGCAAGGAGTGTAACAACCTCTCTGACCCCTGAATTGAAGCCAAGGTCACAGATCACAACTGATCTACCGACAACCCAGAGGCTGCCAAGTTTGAACTAGGAGAGTTCAAGTTTGTACAAGAGCCTAACAGGATAGAGCAGGGACACTTCCTCCCCGCATCGTGTGTGATTCTCTAGAGGGAAGACGTTCTCTTTTCCATTCCCTGGAACATTTTGGTCTCTCATTTGTCTGAGTCCCGTTTCTGGGAAAAGTGTGATGACGTAATGGCGTTTTGACTTATTTCTGAGATTCAGCACCACACTCGCCAAAGACCCCATCAATGCTTTGTTAACGTTTTAATTATTTCTTGTACTCTGTGGCATCAATGTGATCAGATCTACTGCATTAATTACCCAAACTGCGTTCACGGGCGCAGCGTAGCGTGAAGGGCAATTGGAAAGAAATGATGACTGACCGGCCCTTTTCTCTAAAACGGGAAGAATGTGAGAACAACCAAATCAGTTATTAAACCTTTAAATACTCTTTTCTGTTCTACCTCCTTTATAGAAACACTTCCTGGGGTTGCCTGGATGGCTCAGTCGGTTAAGCATCTGACTTCGGCTCAGGTCATGATCTCACGGTTCGTGGGTTTGAGCCCCGTGTCGGGCTCTGTGCTGCTCTGTGCTGACAGCTCGGGGCCTGGAGCCTGCTTTGGATTCTGTGTCTCCCCCTCCCTCTCTGCCCCTCCCCCACTCACACTCTGTCTCTCAAAAATGAGTAAATGTTGAAAAAATTTTTATGGAAACACTCCCCAACTATTTGAAATTCTTCAGCCCAGGTAAATTTATCACGGTGCAGTGAAAGAAATAAAAGTCTTGGAATGAGAAATGAATAATTATTGATGGTCTACTTATGCTAGGCATTTTAACATAGGTTCTCCATCAATCCTTCCGGCAGTCTCCTGATGTAAACAGCACTTGCCACATTTACAAATGAGGGAGTCTGGAGCTCTTCCACGGCTCCAGTAGTAAATCCAAGAGCTGCTTTTGAACAGGCTAGTGGGAGCGGCACCGGGAGGGGTCCATGCAGGCATGGTGCGGCCTTGTGGTGCAGCCCTGTGTCTATTCATGAGCCACTCGAGAATGTAAGGTATCTTTATTCTCTATGTCAGCTCTGTGCGCACGCCCCTGATCTGCTATATAACAGGCGGCAAGAAATTCTGGGCCCAAGGGAAAATGAAAGAGAAAGCGTCAGCACCCTCGTTTCAAACTCTCTAAACTTCACTGCCGTTTTCCATCGCTGATCGGGACGTGGGGTCATTTCCCAGAAGGGTGAGTCTCAGCCCCAGTCTTGCCTGCCTCCATTATTTAGTGGCATCCCCCTTCCCTTCATCATTGGAATTAAATCTCCCTCGTGTCCCGTTCACCCAGCGATGAGGGTCCTCAAATTGCCAGGTGTTAGTCTCAGCCTCCAAACAAAAAGAACCATTACTTTCTCGTTTAGTTTCTAAAATCTCGAGTTCAGCAAAGTCCCTAGGCGGTGGAGCAGGAAATAAAAATTCACTGCCAGTGGGTCCTCAGAGGTAACTGTCAGGATCCACCCCTAAGGTTTGTCATTTGATTCCTAGACCAGTATATCCTGGCTGTGATAGAAAAACATTACTACGTGTTATTCCCTGTGTCACCGTCTCTGGGTTTATGGGACATTCCAGGGGGACAGAACCTAACTTACAGGGGAACGTCTCCTTGGCATCATATCTAAGTTTCTAACAGGCAATCTATTACTGTTAGGTCAACAGCTTCTGGGTGACAGGCCATTTCATAAGATCAGGGACCCCATGAGCGCCCGCTCAGCACCTCACGTCTTTTGCTGTAAAGAAAAGCCCTTGATAAAGACCTAACAGTTTGGGATTTGATGGTAAGTATGAGATGGGAGGCCCTTGGATGATAGGAGAGGCCAAGTCCCCCTCCTCCTCGGCTCTTCAGAGAGTGACAAGCCCACAGCAGCCCACTGCTTGCTGAGGCCAGCGTGTCGTGCAGAGCCCTCCCACGCTGGGCGGCCAAAGTCCGTGAGTGACTTCTCCCAGGGGGTGATGTTCCTGGGTGGGAGCAGTGAGCCAGGACCAGACACTCTGTTTATGAGAGAGGTTTTCTTGCCAACTGCTCCCACCTTTTGACCCTGCCCCCACAGGTGCCACAAATGTCATCTCCATTTGGGGACAGGGAGCTGTTGGGCAAGCCCAGGCTACGCCCTGCTACGGGTCCTTGAAGAGCACGTCGGGTTACCCGGTGTCCACGGTCAGCCTGGAAGGAAGATAGAAGCCATTCCTGCAAAAGAGGATGTCATTTGCCGGAGAGGCCGGAGATTTCCTCCGTGCGCCCGGGGACTTCCCGTGGGCTCCGTGCAGCACCCCGGATGTTTCAGACACTTTAAGTACCATTGGATCTGCTGTCATAACGTGAAGGCTGGGCTTCTTGCACGGGGGCCGGGACTAATTGGAAGACTTGCCCTGGGCTCTACTCAAAGCTAGTAGCTCTTTCGGTTACCTGTCAAATTAATTGGGCTGGCCCCTTTCAATTTAAAAAATACTGCCTTTTCCCTAGTGATGGAAGGAGCAGAAGATAAAACTCCTTGTCCTTAGCTTTTTGGGGTGACCCTAACAAGCATCAGTAGGACATTAGCAGCTTAATAAAGGGTCAGGCTCCTGCATTTTCCTACAGGTGATGTTCAACCCTGTAAATATACATACACATACATACATACATATATACATACCGTGTGTCAGAGAAATACCCATATTTCTAGAGCTATCCAGTTGACCGTAAAGAATGTGATCTCATTACATATTCCTGAATTTACAAAACGTATGAACAACATATTAATATGTATTAAACACCCATGAACTTATCCCCCAGCTATAGAAATAAAGACTCTTCTCAAATTACTCTTCCTTACTCTGCTGCACCGTGGCAACGCCCCAAGAAACCACCACCCTGGTTTTGGTGTTCATTTATTCCATATATTTCTTTATGTAGAACCATATGTGGTTCCTCACTCCCTCCCCAGCTTGGTACACAGGAATACACGTATTGAATGACTCAACTTCCCGTACTTTTTAGAAAATGTCTGATAAACGCGACCAGCATTTCCGGGTGGTGAAAGTTTTCCACGTGAAGTTATTCTACGGTATTCCCAGAACACAGAAATGAACACTCACTTTGCATACCCAAACCCTGAACTCACTTCCGTGACTCCAATTCTGAATCAATGCCTGCCTCACTGAGAACAGATTTCTCAAATGGTCCTCATTAATACATGGGTGACCATCAGAAAATGCATCGTCAATTCGATGATTTCGTTTATCACCAAAGAACAAAAACCACTTCCCTCCGCCCCTGTTTCTGACAAGTAGCCTCTCAACAAATATTAGGAACACGGTACATGTTCAAAACCATATATTATCCTTTCAGACCTGATGTCAAGACCAGCAATAAGAAAACAATACTCCCTACCTTGTGACCCAATAATTTAGAGAAGGAAAATGCTGAGTTACTAAGGAGGGTTTCATAGAGGAAGTAAGATTAGAATTGAACTTGCAGGAGTTGTAGATTTGGGGCTAGGTCCTCAAAAACGACCACAAGCTTTCAAAAACCTCCGCCTTTCCTCAGTGCGGCCCCATCCCTACACCAGTTAAGTGGAAAAGAGAAAAAAAAAGCAGAAAACAACCCTAAAAATCATGAGATCACACTGGTTCACTTGAGTAAGTGCATTTGGGTATTTTAATTTGAAGGAAATGTTGACTGGGCTTTGGGCCCTTCGCTCATTCTGTCTCTGGTGTATCACATTCCTCGGCTTATGCCAACCACATACTTTATTGCTCTGAAGCTCCAGGCTTAATGGATCCTGCCTGACCCACACATCATCCTTCATTTCTTCTCTCCTAAGGTTCTTGAGCACTGGCCAAAAGATCCAAAGCACACCACAAAGTGTTGGCAGGGTCCGTTCTGTCCTGTTCCCAATAATAAAATACACACACACGTATACACCCATGCAAAACTTTTAAAACCATCATATCTGTTCTACAAGCTAAAACAAGGACACGATGTTTCTTCTGACCGGAAAGGTCCTTCTTTCCCCATTCTGCATTTGCAGATCTCAAACCCCTGCCACAGACCTCTGTCAGGATTCCTGCATGAAAACTAGCGGGGGAGGGGGCATTTTTAAAACTGGAGTTTTAAGCCAAGCATGGAAAATAATCTTTATTTAGCAGATATGAGGCGATATCCAAGAATCTGGATTTAGACTGTGATGGTCTTTTGATGTATTACTTTGGTTGGACGACAGTCCCTAGTTAATCAAACTTTAATCTAGGTATTTTTGTAAAAGTATTTTGTAGATGTGATTAAATACCATAATCATAATCACTGCATGCCCCATCTGCCAGCAGCAGAGACCAACACTGAGCCACGAATATGGCACCATTCCCTGGGTGATCAGCCAGCTACCTGGTGGCAGTTTGATTGCACTGGACCCCTTCCATCCTGGAGAAGGCAGCATTTTGTTCTTACTAGAAAAGGCACTTACTCTAGATACAGATTTGCTTCTGTGTGTATAATGCTTCTGCCAAAACCACCATCTATGGACTTACAGAATGCCGTATCCATTGTCATGGTATTCCACACAGCATTACTTCTGGTCAAGGAACTCACTTCACAGAAAATAAAGTGTGGTAATGGGCTCATGCTCATCCACTGCTCTTACCATATTCCCCACCCTCCTCAAGCAGCTGGCTTGATAGAACAACGGGGTGGACTTTTGAAGACTCAATTAAAGCACCGGCCAGATGGCAGTACCTTGCAGGGTGGAGGCAACGTTCTCGAAAAGACTGTATATATTCTGAAGCTTCGTCTAACATGCGGTGCTGTTTCTCCCATGACCAGGATTCACATGTCCTAGAATCAAGACAGGAAAATAAGAGTGGCTCCATGCATTAACGGCAGTGATCACCAGCAACATTTTTGCTTCCCATCCTTGTGACCTTAAGTTCTGCTCATCTAGAGGTCTTAGTTCCAAATGAAAGATTGCTCCCATCAAAAGGAAAAGACAACGATTCCACTGAACTAAATGTAGACATTGCCACCCAGCCGCTTGGGGCTCCTCAACCCTCTGAATCAATGAGCAAAGAAGAAGGTTATGATATTGACTGGGGGTCAATGACCTTGATTACCAAGGGGAAATGCGGTAGATACCACACAACAGAAGGAAAGAAGAGTACATCTGGAATACGTGCCTCACTTAGTACTATCATGTCCTTTGATTTAAGTCAATGGAAAACTACAGCCATCCAATTCTGGGTGGACTGTTCCTAGGCCAGATGCTGAAGGCTTAGAACACTTCACCAGGCAAAGAACCGTGACCAGCTGAAGTGCTTGCTGAGGTTAAAGGCAATATGGAATGGGTAGTGGGAGAGGTAGTTATAAGTACCAGCTACAGCCAGTGGCAGATAACCAGTGGCAGATACAAGGACTGCACTAGCAAAAAGAATGCCTTCCTTATCTTGCTATGAGTATGTTTGTATATATGTCATTCCAATATTTTCTTTGTTTCCTTCTGTTATTTTCTTGTCATTTAACATAAGATGTATCCATAGGAGTTAACTTTACATCATAGTATTTACAGGATATCAAGGGAGTAGAGTGGGCTTCACCCAAGGACTCTCCATCCTCTTCTGGGGAAGGGTGAGCTTGTTTTGGTTGTACACAAGACAGTTGTATCATGTCGGGCGGAAGTACAACTTTGTGGTCATCTCTCTTGAGAGGTTGACTATGGCTTAAGGAGTTTGCTGCCAAGTTCATAAGGGGGTGCATCGGACTGCTTGGCCCTTTGATGTGCACTTAGCCACAGTTCTGTTGTTCAAGAGAACACTGTCCATCTAGGTGTTCCTATGAAGGTATTTTGCTCACACCTGCTTCAGCTGGTATTTATAACTACCTTCTTCCACTGTAGGAACCTTTGTTCTTTTTTCAAGGTATTTTTCAAGCCACTCCGTCAATACTCACAACCGCAATAAACCTGTAGCCTAGGCAATTCCTGAGTTATCATCAGCAAACCAAACACAAAGAAAAAAGGACTTTCTCAGAGCCATACAGACCCAGGCTTACAAACAGTAAATGTATCTCTAATTATTTGTTCATTTTGCTCATCAGCAACTTCAGCTAAAATTGAGGGAAACGTGGTGACTCTCTTTCCCTCATGACCATCCTCAAGCCTGACCGTCTCACCACAGTGGGTCGTTTGCCTTGACATTAACTATCCTCTGGAAGCATTTTTGTATAATTAATAACCTTTAACACTTACCTCTGCTGGCTACAAAACCAAATGACTGTCATTCGTAACATTTAGTCTCATCAATTCTGACATTCTCTCAGGATTTGGTTTCTGTAAGAGCCTGGTGACAAATGGCATTAGATAGAGAAAGTTTATGTAACAAGACAGCCAAGACTGAGATCATGTTAAAAGCAACCGTTCTGAAGGCAAGAGTTTGTAAAAATAGCCTACCGATCAAAAGGCAGAATTAAAGAGCCAGCAGAAAGCAAGGGAGTGGAATGTGGAGATGTCTGGTGAAGGACAACCATGGATTTTAATTTGGGGACAGATATTGACACAAAAAATCAGGCGACACCAGCAAGCCATTGTAAGCAGGTAATACTCCTGTAAACATGGGCTCCTGCGAAGAACAGGAAGTGCCAAGTTCAAGCTGGTGCTCTCCCACCAGAGCAGTGTGACTGCTGGTCAGCTCTATCACTCGAGCCTTGGAAGGTCAAGTGAGCAAGTAAATGTTCGCAGGGAGTATTCGTGCACTTCCAGCCATGACGAGCATCGGACACCCAACTTACCTCCCTGCTAAAATTCACTAGAAAACTGGACAAGCATATATAAAAGAATCATTTCCAGATACTAGACACTGACAGCACAAGAGTATGATTCCTGAAAAAAGGGGAAACATATGAGCCCGACAGTTACCCTGGATGACAGCCTGGAGTATTTTCCAGGTCACAGCGCAGGAGGGGGACTAGACAGAGAGCCCCCGTGGTGGTGGTGACACAGGTCTACAAATGTGATAAAGTTTCATGGAATTACGTGCACCCCCATGAGTGCATGTAAAAATTGGTTAAATCCTTGTAAAATCTGTAGTTCAGTTAATAGTGTTGTTACAATGGTGCTTTTTTGGTTTTGATAAATGTGCTGTGTTTATGTAAGATGTCATCCGAGAAGCGGGGTAAAAGGTGCACGTGAACTCTCTGTAGTGAATGTGAAAATCCTGTGTGAGTTAAAAATTATTTCCAGGGGCACCTGGGTGGTGCAGTCAGTTTAGCGCCGACTTCGGCTCAGGTCATAATCTCACGGTTCATGGGTTCAAGCCCCGTGTTGGGCTCTGTGCTGACAGTTTAGAGCCTGGAGCCTGCTTTGGATTCTGTGTCTCCCTCTCTCTCTGCCCCTCCGCCACCCGCTCTCTCTCTCTCTCTCTCTCTCTCAAAAAGAAATAAACATTAAAAAAATTTTTTTAAATTATTTCCAAATAGGGGCACCTGGGTAGCTTAGTCAGTTGAGCATCTGACTCTTGATTTCAGTTCAGGTCATGATCTCACACTGTGTGAGATCAAGCCCCTCGTGTGGCCCCTCACCGGCAGTGGGGACTCTGCTTGGGATTCTCCCCCCTCCTCTCTTTCTCACCCTCCCCCACTCGCTCTCTAGCTTTCTCTCTCCCTCTCTCTCTGCCCCTTCCTCAAACTCTCTCTCTCTCAAATAAATAAACTGAAAAAAATTATTTCCAAATAAAATTTAAAAAAAAATAGAGATTAAAGGCTTTTTAGAGGAATAAATATTGAGCAAATTCATTACCACCAGACTTTTACTACAAGATATATCAAAAGAACTTCTTCAGGTAGAAGAAAAATGATGTCCAATGGGAGTTTTCATATGCAGAAATGAATGAGAGCATTAAAAATGGAAAACACAAGGTTAAATATGAAATAATTGATATAATACCATTAAAAGTTGGTGGCTTAAAACAAAAGCAATAAAAATGAAAGTGAGCTTATATTAGTTATTCGTTGATGCATAAATCATTACACTAAACACTTGGCTTAAAATAACAAACGTTTGTTATCTCACAATTACGGAGCGTCAGGAATTTGGGAGTGGCTCAGTTGAGTGATTCTGCTTCAGGATCTCTCATGAAATTGTGGTCAAGATGACAGAGGATGCTGTCGTCTGGAGGCTTGATGGACTGGATGATCTGCGTCCGAGATGGCGCCTTCCCACCGCTGTTGTCAGCCACCTCAGGACTCCTGGATGGTCGCAGGAAGCTTCAGTTCCCCTCCACCTGGGCCTTTCCACATGGACAGCTTGAGGGTCTGTCCGATATGGCAGCAGGCCCCTCTCAGAGTGCGTAATCCAAGAGAGAAAGCAAAGCAGAGACTACAATGCCTTTTATGAGCTGCTCTCAGAAGTCACACACTGGATCTCTAGAATAAAGTCGCTAAGTCCAGGCCACGCACAAGGGAGGTGGCTTACACGCCACTTTCTGAGGGGAGGATTTCAAACAGTTTGAGGATACGTTTTAGGACTATCACATGTTAAAGGAAAATGTGTAACAGCAGCGGCACAAAGGACAGAGGTGGGAAAGGGAAGTATGAGATTGTGTCTTACGCTGGGTGTGAAACAGTACAATATTATGTGAAGGCAGACCGTGATAAGTTAAAGCCCTATGTTATAAACCTTAGAGAAGGCACTAAATTAAAAATATATTGCTAATAAATCAGTCGCAGGGATAAAAATGGATCCATAAAAATGCTCAAGTGATCAATTAGAAGGCAGCTAAAGGAGGCAAAGGAAAAAGAGTAGAAGGGACAGAAAAGAAATAGCAAAGATGCTACAATTAAACCCAGCCACATCAGTGACTACATCAAACATACACGACTAAACTCTCAAAGTAAAGCCAAAGATCGTCAGCTTGCATTTCAAAAGTGGAACTAACCAAATGCTGGCTCCAAGAAGCTCACTTTGAATTGCAGCTCTATTAAAAGTAAAAGGATGGAAAAATAAATGTCATAAAAAACTAATCAAAAGAAAGCTGAACTGGCTATAATAATGTCAGATGAAACAGATTTCAGAACAAGGAATATTTACTGGGAAGAAGAAGGAAATTTTGCGACAAAGCGGTTACTTGCTTTTTAAAAATCCTAAATGAGGAGGCATCTAATGTGAATCTACTAACCGATCTGAAATATATTATGCAAATAGGCGTAGAACAAAGACAGAAATGGATACGCCCACAATTATAATTGGAGATTTTAGCACGGCCTTCAGGAACTGCTCGAACATGAAGCAGCATGTTCAATATGAACAACAATAAGGAAAAAACAACCAGTGAGGACAGAGAAGGCTTGAAGGACACTGTCCCTAAAGTACTGTCCCCTAAAGTAGAAAATATTTTAAACTGAATGAAATGGTTTAAAATGAAACCACAATATATAAACATGTGTAGAATACAGATAAAACAGTACTCAGAGTTCATTTATGGCATTAAGTGCTTATATTAGAAAAGAAGATATGATCTCAAATCACTGATTCTACCTTAAGAAACTAAAAGAAGACAAAATAAATCCAAAATAAGCAAAAAGAAGGAAATACTAGCCATGAGAATGAACATCAAAGAAAAACCAGGAAAATGAGTAGAGAAAAATCAATGAAACTGAAAACTAATTTTTTCCAACAAAAAAATAAAATTGGTAAAATTCTGGTTAGACTGGGAAAAAGCAAGGAGAAAGAAATTGCCAAATCGTTCAGGAATAAAGGAGACGTTGTCATCATACATCCTACATTCTTTAAAAGGGTTGTAAGGGAATATTATAAACAGTGTTTAAAACAAACTCCGGGGCACCTGGGTGGCTCAGTCCGATTTCGGCTGAAATATGAACACGTTCCATATGATGATTGTGGTGGTAATTATACCATCGTACACACTTGTCAGGATTCATCAAATTATACATTCAAGGTGATGAGGTCTAATGCACATATATGACACCTCAGTAAAAGTGACTTTAAAGAACGAGAAATTCCCAGTCGAGGGGGAGAGAAAGCCCGGGGTGACACAGGTTGCCCCCAGCATGTTGTGAGCCAGTGTATCGGGGTGAGGCTGGTCCTAAGGGCACAGCCCTGAGGGGACCCTGCCCCTCTCCAGCAGGGTGGGAGGGGATGTTGGGGGCAAGGGGGTGGGCAGAAGCAACTAGGCTTCATAAGAGACTGGAGAATATCTTCGCTGCATCAGACTTTAAATCCTGCCAGAAAAAGGCAACACAATTCAGTCATTGACCAACAAATAAAAATTACAAATATCAGGGGTGCCTGGGGGGCTCAGTCCGTTGAGCGTCCGACTTCAGCTCAAGTTATGATCTCACGGTTTGTGGGTTCGAGCCCCGCGTCGGTCTCTGTGCTGACAGCTCGGAGCCTGGAGCCTGCTTCAGATTCTGTGTCTCCCTCTCTCTCTGACCCTAACCCACTCATGCTCTGTCTCTCCCTGTCTCAAAAATAAATAAAAACAATTTTAAAAATTTTAAAAAATTATAAATATCATTATTTTATTGCATTAAGAATATTTCCCCCTTGCAAACACATATTATATGGGGTCCTGTATCCGAAGCAAATGAAGGCACTTAACCCCCTCTCGATGCTTCTAAACATACAACATCTACTCCGAATGCAGATGCCGTTCCAAAAAAAACAACTCTGAGCAGAAATTCTCAAGGGATGAAGGCATCCGTTCAGAATTTCCTGATTCGGGTAAGTCCCTTTCAAGGGCTTGTTATTTTCAGTCTCCCTGAGAATTGCTGCTGTAGGAAGGTGCTGGCACTTCTGGGAACTAATCTTATCCTTCAGGTACGCAGAGAAAGGCAGCACTGAGAACCACTCATCCTGCGGTTTGAAGAACCCAACTCTGTACGTGGTGGTTTATTCAGTGGTTCAGATGCCCAGGTGCGTGTGTTACCGTGTGGCCTGCTGGCAATGAGCTAGGAACCGAGAGACTTGGCAAAGAAGAATCTGGGAGACCCTCAAGTGAAACTTCAAGCAGAGGGAGAATCGAGCGATCAAGGCACAGGGAAAGAATCTGGGGAGACTTCGACTAAGAGGTGCTGAGAACATCGCCGGACCCCAAAACTGGAGCACCCCCGAAATCACCTGGTCCTCACTCTAGTGCTCGCTGAGCAGGTGTCCCATGCTGGGCACTGCTCAAAGTGTGGGAGTGGAGTTGAGACTGGAGGCTGTACCTATGGGAGAAGACGGAGCACAGACACCAGAGAGGTGTTAGAATAAGAAGTCGTGACCTTCTGTGACGGGGCCCGGGCTGCCGGGAAGCACAGAGGTCTGTCCCACTAGAGTCTCCCGGGTATTGAGTGGTGGGTACTCGTGTGGGAGGGAGGCAAACACGGGTGCCTTCCAGATCTGCTCCAACATCTGGAAGGAAGTCCGTGTGCACAGCACATGGGGTGTGGTGGGGGAGAGGGGCGAGGGAGGGCACGGGAACCCTCTGAACTGTCCAAGGAGCATGGCTTTTATCCTCCAGGATAACACAGAAAGCCAGGAGCACCTGGGTGGCTCAGTTGGTTAAGCGTCCGACTTTGGCTCAGGCTATGATCTCGCAGTTCAGGGCTTCGAGCCCCGCGTCCGGCTCTGTGCTGGCAGCTCGGAGCCTGGAGCCCGCTTCGGATTCTGTGTCTCCCTCTCTCTCTGCCCCTGCTCAAGCTCACTCTCTCTCTCTCTCTCAAAGGTAAACATTAAAAAAAATGGAAAGCCAGTGAGGCGGTTCAAGAAAAAGAGTGGCATTTTCCCAGATTTCCTGGGAGCCTGGGGATTTGAATTAGTTCAATTTTACAGATAAAACAATGGAGATACAAAACCCAAATTCACATAATTGAGTGAGTCTTGTAACCCAAATCACACAATCCACAATTTTTTTTTTAATGTTTATTTTTGAGAGAGAGACACACAGAGAGACAGAGCCCAAGGCAGGGAGAGGCATATGGAGAAGGAGACACAGAATCGGAAGCAGGCACCAGGCTCCGAGCTGTTAGCACAGAGCCCGATGGGGGACTCGAACCCATGAACCGCGAGATCATGACCCGAGCTGAAGTCGGATGCTTGACTGACTGAGCCCCCCAGGCGCCCCACAATCCGCAATTCTAAGGCCAAATCATGGCAGTCAGGGCTTTGAGGGTAAACTGACACCCACTGGTGGGAGCAGGGTGGGGATTATCCTTCCCAGTTTCAGGAACCGTTCCTGCTCTTTCCAGAAAGCAGCGAGCAGATTTCCCCTCAGCAACAGCGTCGACTTTGCAGTCGGCTTCGAACCTGCCGAGGTCTCCGTGTGGTGCCCATGCAAAGCCCCCTCCACGATCCTGCTCAAATTCACTTCTAGGACCGGCCAGCTGGGTGCGGGCTCAGCGACCCCAGACCTCCAACAGGCAGTGCACTCTGTCCGGGAGTCTCGAAAGATGAGGCCCCTTTCTGGAAGATCTCTAACCTCAGTGGGTGGCGGGAGCGGGCCCTATGCAGGTTAACGTCACCCCCTGCCAGACAAGGGCGATGCCACCCGGCAGGACGTGGACGTAGCACCCGTGGCATTTCCCTGCCTTGACTTACGAAATAAGACCACAAAACAAAGGTGATCTGTGCGGTTTTCTCAAGCACTGAGTCTGCATTGTATGCCCACGCTTCCCCCCAGCTTAATGCCCAAATAAAAGGCCTCAAATTGCCTGTGTTTGAAAGTGTTTTCCAAGTCTTTTGGAAAAAGAGGGTGAAAGGCCTTTCTTTGCAGGGAGAAGCCCGTGGGATGGAAGTTCAGGACACTTCATGGAACAAAGCGCCAGGAAGGCCTCTCTGCAGCCAGCTGGTGTGCCGTCGGGGGGCGGGAGCCGGGCTGCGGAGATGGAGATGACGCCGGGGGGGAGGGGTCACCGGTCGTCTGGAGCCCCGCGTCAGTGAGGCCCCTGGGGCCCCTGTGCTGTAAGCCCGTGGCCGGCCCAGAGCCACGCACTCATTGGTGCGTGTTGGGGACCCACCCGGTGACCGGCCTCCGCTGACACCGGAGCGCGGGCTCACAGGAGGAAGCCTCCCCGCGGCCGGCTTCCTCCTGTGCTCCCGCCCTGCCCCTGCCCCGCTGGGTGAGGAAGCCCCACTGAGCCCCAGGAGATGCAGGGGCAGGGGCAGGGTGTGGGCAGAAGAGGCACAATTCAGGGTAGGAATATAAGGAGCATTTCAACAGCGCTTCGAGGTCAAAAGACCCCCTCGTCAGGGTTACCTGTCAGGGATGCTGGGAGGTTGTGACTTAGCACAAGGACACAATCCAGTGACAGAGGGACAGGGTCTACTTCCCGTGCTCAAGCAAGGATGCGATTGTGCAGGAACACACACCGTCGAGCACCCACGTTGGACAGAGCAGAAAGAGCAAATGACAAGGCAGTGGCACCTGTAGGGGTTGGGGTCTCCCTGGTCTGTGAGGACAAGTTGCACCCAGTTATGCATTCAAGATTGCAGGAGCGCCGCGGAAGGCACAGCAAACACACAAGTGAAAATAAGCCACAGACCCCACCCTCAAGCCGCTGGGCGTCCCCCAGGCTCTGTGGTGGCCTCTGGGACTGCAGATTCGAGGGGTCTCCCAGCAGGCAGGTGCGAGGTGCTGCTGGGGGACGACAGAGGGCGCCTCGCCGACAGAGCAGCAGTGAAGGGCGATGCCTTCTCTGTCTGCTCGGCTCCACAGCAGAAGTCACAGACCTGCACCATGTCCCAGTTCTGGAGGCTGGGTCCTCAAGATCAAGGTGCCAGCAGATCCAGTGTCTGGCGAGGGCTGGCTTTCTGGCTTGTCTCCTCCCAGGGAACCAGGCGGGGGAGAGAGAGGAAGGGAAAGACAGAGAGAGACGGGGGTGGGGGGCACGGAGAGTGGGAGGGGGAGAGAGAGCCTCTTCTCCTCCTCCTCCTTTTCTCCTCTTCACGTGAAGGCACTCATCCCATCATGGGGGGCTCATCTAGCCCTAACTGCCTCTGAGAGGCCAGATTCCATCACACTGGGGGGTAGGGGCTGACATAGGAGCTGGAGGGAGACAGGAGCACCCATTATGAATACTCTGTCTGCATGAACAGAAGCTTCTACAAATTTGGCCAATGGGCTCATGTGATAAATTCAGATGAGTGGGGGGCGGGGACAGTGGCGCTCAGCGTCCCCCTTCCACTTCCACGGCTTTAGGTAAGTAACCCAGAGCCTCGCTTCACAAGGGCTGATACATGTGACACCAATGTTCCCTTAATGGTAGAATGTCGGCGCGTGTGGTGTCCTGCCATCCGGGGTCTGAGTTTTCAGGGTGAGCGCGAATGGGTTTTACAGTCTCTGGAACAGGAACCGATCCCCCAATGGGACGGTGCCTCCGCCCCACCCTCATGGGAAAGGAAAATGATCAAACCATCGTTCTCCAGATGAAGGAAATGGTCCCAGTCAACAATTCCTAACTGTCTGGTTGAGTTTTCATTAAGAGGTCACGGCCGCTGCTCAATGTGTGGCTGGATGCTTGTTTCATTCTCCTGGGAGACGCCCGCCCGGGCAGTGGGGACAAGAGGTTCCCGAGGACAGGTACACACTCTTCCATGCACCTCCAAGACACCGTGTGACCTTCACTCAGCTCTGCGGGCAGCGTCTCTTGTCCAGATGCTTCCCGGGGCACCGTCTCAGACTGAAGGACCTGGCCTCCCAGAGCCTCTGGCTAGGGGTCCCGGTGTCCACGGGGACTTCCTGCTCCCCTCCAGGCCTCAACCCCACCCCCCTGCTTCACCTCTGCCGGGGCAGGGCCACCATCCTGCTCACGGACACCTGCCCTGGCCGCAGCCGGGGGTGAGGGGTGGGCAGGGGCCAGTAACAAATCGGCCAGCAGCTCTTGCGTAAATGGCTCACGTTTTAGCAATAAGCATCAATAGCTTTAAAAACATTTATACTTTCTCATTCAGTAGCGTTGTTTCCTGCAAAACCCTCCTGGGACTCTGAGAATCCTGTCGGGGGTGGGGATGTGCAGAGCTGGGTAATTACTAAATTTATTTTTTTAATAATGGAAGACTTGGAGATAATTTAAAAATTCAACAGTAGGGTGCGTGTTTTATAAACCATGATTCATCAATTCTATGGACTATCATGCAGCCATGAAATGATGGGTAAAATAATTTTTGCCATGCTTTAATATTTTCATGCATTTCTTTCCCAATCTTTCTCCAGGCTCCTTCTCCTTCTCCTTCTCCTTCCCCTTCCCCTTCCCCTTCCTCCTCCTCCTCTTCCTCCTCCTCCTCTTCCTCCTCCTCTTCCTCCTCCTCCTCTTCCTCCTCCTCTTCCTCTTCCTCCTCCTCTTCCTCCTCCTCTTCCTCCTCCTCCTCCTCTTCCTCTTCTTCCTCTTCCTCCTC
>NC_064816.1:158766968-158804640 GCF_023721935.1 Panthera uncia | reverse complement strand
TCCTCTTCCTCCTCCTCCTCCTCTTCCTCTTCTTCCTCTTCCTCCTCTTCCTCCTCCTCTTCCTCTTCCTCTTCCTCCTCTTCCTCTTCTTCCTCTTCCTCTTCTTCTTTTTTAAAGTAAATGTAAAGTTAACTAATTAATGGTAGTTGCCTTTTCTACTTTTCTGTGTTTTCCTGACTCCTGGCTGAAAGAGAATGACCCCGTTCAGGAGGCAGTCTCCTGGAGGCCCAAAATAGAGCCATCGTGGTTATTATCCGTGAGTTTCGTTTTGTTTTGTTTTCAAACGCTCCGTTCAAGCGAAATCACCGACACACGGGCACACAATACAACAGACACCTATAATGCACCTGGTCCTGTGTCGATGGCCTGCTGTGGACTTGAAGAAAGGAGAGGAGGCCACACCGTGGCAGGAGGTAGTGTGGCAAGGGACCATTCTGAGTAATAGCAAACAGCATGTAGCTTCACCTTCTCTCTAAAGGGGAAACGGGGCCCCCTGTGTTAGGAGTGTGGCGGTGGGAGGAGCTGGGGAGGACTGGTACTGGGGGTCCCGGGACCCCGTAAGCGAGAACACATCCTTTGCCCCATGTATGTGCACCTGCACCCCCGCATCCTGCGGCCCCACGTTTCTGAGGCTCCAGCCACACTTCTCTCTGTCCCTGAGCTCGGGTGGGTCCCTCTCCCACCAGGCCTGGTGCCTGCGCTTCCCTGAAGATACCCTACCCACCCACCTGTCCAGCCTCAGCCCCAACCTCATGTTGGTCTCGATTCAAAAGTCACCTCCTCAGAAAGTCCTTCCCAAACTGTCCTGTGAAACCCACCCGCCCCATCTCCATGGTCTATCGCCACAATTTATTTTCTCCAGGACATTTACCAGGGTCTTAAACCGTCTGGTTTATATCCTAAGGTCCACAGGGGCCGGGGCTCGGCTGCTGATGGCCATTCCCCCGAGGGCAGCGGTGCTGGGCTCTGACCGGGTGTCTCTCCTCCAGGGACTGAACTTCAACAGCAGACCAGCCATGGCCTGGGGCCACGTTCTCCTCTGGCCCTCTCTCCTCCCCTCGCCCTGCCCTGTCCCCCTCCTCTCAAACCCTGCACCTGCTGGGGGAGAGAGGCCCTTTTTCACTCAGTGCAGTGCGACAGCCTTCCTGAGAACACTGCTTTGCAACATCAGGATGATGACAGTACACGGAGGCTGGCTAAGAACCAGGACACCGGAGATCTGGTTTCTGTTTTGCTATTTCTCTTTAAAAACAAACAAAAAAAACCCCCCATGTAATAATTCTACATCTATTTCTACATTTGTCAAAAGGGGGGGAATACTACCTACTTCATGAAGATAAATAGACCAGAAAAGCCCTTCCAAACCCAAATCATCTGATGTTTTCTTTTTCTTAATTTCTTTCATGTTTATTTCAGAGAGACAGAGCACGAGCAGGGGAGGGGCAAAGAGAGAGGGAGACACAGAATCCGAAGCAGGTTCCAGGCTCCGAGCTGTCAGCTCAGAGCCCCATGCGGGGCTTGAACCCACGAACCACGGGATCATGACCTGAGCTGGAGTCGTTTTCTGGGAGGACGCATGGGAAGCAGCCCCCACCCCCAGCGGGAGCCCTCTGTCATCTGCAGGACTTCCTGTCCAAGCCCCACGGGCATCTCCGCTCTAGTTCTGTGTCCTTGGGCATCCAAGGTGCAGCTATTTTTACCCCAACCACCACAGATGGGGCTTAGGGTCCCATCGACCGACCGGTGCCCCTGCTGGGCCGCCCTTGTGGAGGGGGCCACGCCCCCACCCTCTTTGCCCTGGGCTCATCTTCCACTGATAAGCACGGGCGGATCCTTGACCCCACTGCAGAGAACGAGAGCTCACCTCACTGATCTCACTAAAGAAAGGGGCCCCCTGGTCTCTGTGGCCACACCCAGCTTGTCTGAAGTGAGTCACCAGGCTATTTCACATCACTCATTGGTAGTTCCCAATCTAGAGCGGAGGGGGGAGGCCGGCAGAGGATGGGGAGGTGGGGAGCAGGGGGCATGATGTGGCAGCCTCCCTCCCACCCCTGCCAAGGGGCCCTGCCTGCCCGGGGCCAAGGCTCAGGGCCCTCCTAGAGGCTCTGAACACAGCCGGGACTCATGAATCAGCCAGGCTGGCATTCAAATTCTCACTCTGACCCTTGCTAACCGAGAGACTTAGGCCAAGTTACTTATGAGCCTCAGTTTCCTCCTCCGCAAAATGGGGCACATAATACAACTCACGTAGTCTCAGGTAAGAGCTTAAGTGCATGTCAGTTTTCTAGGATAATTTCTGGGACCCAAGTCCCGTCAACTCCCCACCGTCCTCTGTCATGCAGCGGCTGGATCCTCGAGGCCATCCCCACTCCCACCACACAGGGCCGTGTGGCTGATGAACATGCACTCGACAAATCTCTGCAGCAGCCTGCATGAACGCATGCCTGTACCCCAAGCCCGCTCGAGATGTGACGAAACTCTTTCAGGCAGACGTGAAATCCAATTGGGTAATCCTGCTCCCCGCAAATGGCCTTCCTGTCCTCCTGCATCGCTCCTGCCTGCGCCCTTCTTACCCCCTTCCCTGCCAAAGTCACCTCCACTCTGAGGCTTAACAGCTCAGGGTCAACCCTGAATCTCCCCGATTCACACAGTTGGTGCCCCGCCCCTCCCCACCGCCACTCCTGCCTTCCCAGCCACCCTTCCCGCCGTCAGTGCCATTGGGACACCGTGAGAACCGTCAGGGGCTGGGAGCGCCAGAAGGAGAGTAGAGGCGGCGATGAAATCACCCTCATGCTTCCCAGTGTTCTTCCCCGACTCTATTCTCACCCTCTAAAAGCCAGGAGATGCTCAGAACGTCACTGGGAAGCAAAGGTAGGAGCTCACCTTACTGGCGGGAGTTAGTGCCATAGTCCTACCAATCTGACGATTAACGCAAAGTCCACATTTTAGAAGGTAACGCACAAAAACAAGGGCAAGATTTCTCTCTCTTTAAAAACTGTTTAGGGGTTACGATACTTTTTAAAATTGTTTTTAATTTTTTAATTTGTTTTTTTTTTTAATTTTTATTTAAATCCAAGTTACTTAACGTACAGTGTAGGGATTGGTTTCAGGAGTAGAAGCCAGATATTCATCCCTTACGTGTGACCCCCAGTGCTCATCCCGACACGTGCCCTCCTCAATGCCCGTCACCCATCTAGCCCCGCGCCCCACCTCCCTCCAGCAACCCTCAGTTTGTCCTCTGTATTTAAGAGTCTCTTAGGGTTTGCCTCCCTCTCTGTTTTTGTCTTATTTTTCCTTCCCTCCCCCTCTGTTCATCTGTTGTGTTTCCTAGGTTCCACTTACGAGTGAAATCATAGGATATTTATCTTTCTCTGACCGACTTATTTCGCTCTCTTTTTTGAAAAGTGTTAAGTATAGAATTGTGGATGCCTAAATTGAACCTTGATGCTTTTTTCAATCAGAAAAGTGAGCATCGTTTCCTTCAGATTATTCTTTTCTTAGTAACAGGCTTCCGCCCGGGCAGGTGGAGGACATTCTCTGCTTCCGTTCACTCGGTAGAAAGCGGAGTGAAAGGCATTCTCCAAGACGGAACTAGAACTTTTGGAAAATTGCCTTAAGAGCAGGCTGTGAGTTCAGGCGACATAGGGGTGAGCTCCTGTTCCCTGGGGCTGCCCTGCCCCGCACCCCCACCCCTGCCCCAATTTCACCACACCACACCGCTCCCCAAATGCTCCAAGCTTGTGCCCCCCTCCAGTCGTAGAGGGTGGAGGTCATTACAAAGAAGACACGCACAATGTCTCACACACGCCCCTCCTCCTCGTCTTCCCAGAGAAAGTTGAAACACCCAGGGACCAGCAGCAAAGGAGGGGTTACCATTTCCTGGACCCAAAGGGCCAAGAAGAAGAAACAGGGCATCCTGGCAGACCGAGGGGCCATCCGACCCAGCTGAACTGGTAGACAGAAGAGCCACTGGCAGAACCGGGAGCCAAAGGCTGGGGGAAGAGGACAGCAAAGCCCCATCCGTCTCTCCCAGACACGCCCGTGTCTGAACCAAGGGTACAGCTTCAGGGCAGGGCACACCCAACGGTACGTGCGTACAGAGAAGACCAAAAAGGTAAAGAAAAAATGGAGGAGGGTGGCAGGAAGGAAGAATACTCACAAATATTTCTTTTAGGAAGTACGATGGAGAGGAAAGCCTTGTATTTGCCTTCTACTCCATCTCTGTATCTGCCCTTCTTAGCGGAAACCTGAATTCAGAGTAAAGGAAAATCTCAAACGTGCCAATGTCTGTCTAATTGCAGGAAATGCCTGTACCAAGAAAATAGAGCCAAGCACTGACTTTTTCAATGGAAGCCTATGAGCCAGCATGCAAGGTGGAGAGAGAGAGAGAGAGAGAGAGGACGAGAGGAAGAGAACGTGTGTGATGACCAAGCACATTATAAGCATCCGCTTTCTCCTGTCTGCCCCCCTCAGCTGCAGTTTGCTTGGCAAAGTCCCGAGTTAGCACCAGGTCTGGATTTTAATGCCCTCCTATGAAGAAACGCTAAGTTGTATTTGCTTAAAGCTATTTAAATGAAGCAGTTTGGGTTTTTTTCGAATCGATGTTAAATAAAGGTAGAGATTCCGATGGTTTCTTCTGGGAGGAACGTAGTCCCAGGAGGTCCAGTTCAATCCCTGGCCCCAGAAAGGTAACTGCGTGATCCTGGGTCACACGTGTTCCCAGGCAATGGGAATCTCCATCCAGTCTCCGGTCACACTACGTCACACGCTCCTGCTCGTGTTTCCTATCCGCCTTGCCCCAGAGTGCGAGCCCCCCTGGGGCAGATGTGGGTGTCTCTTCCCCTCCCCGCTGTATGCCCACAGCCACAACACTGCCAGCACATAGGAGTTGAGAAATCATTAATTCAGTGAAGGAAGAAATGAACGCAAGATCAGCGAGACTTCCAGGTCTAAACAAGACTTTGCTTACAATATGCGTCCACTTCCCAGATCCCCGGTGCTGATGTCCCTAGAATCCATCTTTTGGTTTGTTCCTGGCGGCCGCTCTCCTACCTCGCACAAGTTCAACCTCAGCTCTTCCTCAGACCCAGGAAGCTTTCTCTGGATGCGGCTTCCCCATCCCCACTGGACCGAGAACACATGTAACGCTCTCTCCTTCTTACATGCCCGAACTTAAGTTTTAAAAAGATGACGTTGTGAGGGTCGTGGAATAGGAAATATTCACTCAACCATTACTGAGCAACCACCTCCTGTAAAGCTGTGTGCCCCTGGTGGACCGGCCACTGGCCTAACTGGAGAGAAAAGACAGGTGCAAAGATGATCTTAACACGACGGTAGTGTAGGACTCTTATGAGGATCGTAGTCGCCGTGCAAACATTTCCGGAGGTTCTCCTCTGATCTCCAGCAGCGGACGCGTGCACCCGCCGACTCAGATTTTTACCCTCCCCCTCCTGATTTGCCTCATATGCCTCCCCTTGGTGCATCAACAAGAAAAGAAGGAGACACAGCGATATGTTCCTTTGCAAATGTAATTATGTAATCTTCTGGCAAACAAATAAACTCCTAGCTAATGCAAAACTTGTTTTCAAAATATTTTTTTCTCTTTTTCTGCCCAGAGCAGGCTTACAAATAAATACTGAGTATGCCAGGAAGTTGCTCAATTATTCATGCACTAAACTTTTTAAGTGTAGCTGGTGGGAAAGACAATCTCCTTGAATTTACCTACTTGCCCAAAAGCAATGTGTTATTCATCGGCAGAGAAGAGGTTTCTCCGCATTCGTTCTATTTACCTGTCAGTACTGTGTCTCCAGGTGAAGTATCTCAAAATGCATTTTAAACCACCTAATTTCACCCCAGTTAGTGTCTTCTTTCTTAAGCCCAAATTCAAAAGATTCGGCCCCGTCAGTTATTGAAGCTGGGGTCAGAGATACACATTGTCAGCCTCCACGAGCAGACATCCATCCATCACCCACTCCACAAGTCAAGGGATGCGAGGTGCAATGAAGAAAGGACAATGCAGTGAAAAATGAAAAACCCTATTTCCTGCCAAGTGCTACCACGTGTTAGCTACGTGACCTTGGCAATCACTTAACCCCTCTGGGACTCAATCTTCTCATCTTATAGCTAAAACCTTAGGAAAGTAATATATGCTCTGCCTGCCTCATATGACTGAGATTACATATATTAAAATGTTACATGTATTTAAGAGATGATTTTATGGAAGCATGTGCCTATGAAAACAGCTGCTTTCCCTAAAGTAGGTATTTGTATGTGTCCTCCAGAGAGCAAAACAGAAACATCCCTGGACGAGTTAGTCTTCGTGGGTTCCAGTCTTATTCCCAGTGCAGAGCTTACGGGCCATTCCTCTAGGGAGCGATTTCACGTCTATTGGAGCGTTCTGTGTGGCCAAACAATGAAAGACACTATGCATACGAAGATCCCTCCTGCCCTTGGTGAGCAGAGAATGTTGAAGGAGCTAGAAACGTACAAACAGAGGCTGGTAACATGGCAGGTGATAAGCTATTCCAGTATTGCAGACACCACAGATGTCTGAAAAGCAAAGCAAAAAAGAAGCTATGACGTCAGTAAGGCAGTGAAACAGACAATGGGATGGAAAACGCAGTGGAGCTGAGAATGGCCAGTGGCACCTGGTGGTGTTTCTGGCATGGATGGGATGGCCAGATGGATGGTGGCTGATGGGGACAGAAGAAGAGGACCGGGGGCACCTGGGTGGCTCGGTCAGTTAAGTGTCCGACTCTTGATTTCAGCTCAGGTCATGACCTCACGATGCAAGGGATTGAGGCCCGCATCAGGCTCTGCACTGACAGCACGGAGCCTGCTTGGGATTCTCTCTCCCTCTCTCTGCACCTCCCCTGCTCACTTGCACATGTACTCTCTCTAAATAAATAAATAAGCAAACAAATCAATAAATAGAAAAGGACCAGACTGACAAGAACGGAAGGTACAGACCTAAGATTTTATTGGGTTTTATGGAGTATGGGAAGGTTACCATGGTGTGCTTACCTAGAGGACACAATTCTGCAGACTCAAAGAAAGCCAGGAGCTTATAGAGGAGACTGAACAAGGGCTCAGCCTGGACGATGAAACACACAAGAATCGTACCATCTAGAATTCTGGTCGCCTGAGGGCTGTCAGGGAGACCTGGGGAGGCCCAACGTGAATCGAGCCTCTGACGGCCGGCTGGCGCACGTCCTCACTAAGTGTGAAGGCAGCTGTCTAGACCATGGATTACACGGCAGGTTTGTATCCAGCCTTGAGGTCCATCAGGCAAGTCTCTAGGAGCCTTCACAAAGGACACGTCCTTTACCTGTGAGGCCTCACCTACTGAAAGAAGACTTGTATTTCTCAGTTGTGGCCATTTCTTGCTTTCATTCAGGTGTGCCCGTGACTGCAGCCCGGCCTTCAGGAGAACCGGGTCCCACATCTGTGAGGGAGGCCTCGCGCACGGGGAGCTGGGGCGCTTGGTGGAGGGCTCCCAGCTCAGGGTGCACAGTTGGTCCGAACACCTGTGTCTCCACAGGCAGCACCCAGCAAGGGTCAGATGCCTTGTTAAGGCACTCGCTGGACGGCTTGTTACAAGTCAGACACGCTCTGGACACTGAGAGAAAGACGGGGCCTGCCTTCGTGGAACTCGCTCCGCTAAACCACTCCACACCAGACGTTTTCTGGTAAACCAGCTAAATACCCACCTACAGGGGGTGGGGGTGGGGGTGTGTCACAGATGAGATCAGGACTCATTAAATCAGAAGGCTTAACCAAAGCCTGAATTGGCCTCCATCTTTCTCTGGTCTCACCTCCCCTCACACTCCATGCAAGCACTTACCTCACATCCCGGCACCCTTGTCTCTTCTTTCTCTCTATTATCTGTACTAATCTGGAATCCAGCCTTCCTGGTTCTTCCCACTTGGGGCCTTCTCACCCTGCATCTGAGAAGAGGCAACACTGCCTCCTGGTGGCCAGTTCTAGGCTCTACAGCGGGGCGAGCCGGTCAGAGCCACCCCTTTTACCAACTCAAGAGTTTTTGGTGGAGGGGGGAAGGAAGGACAACATGTGAGCCTAACTGGGACGTCTGCAGAGCTTGGCTCTGGTGTCCAGCATCCTGCTTGTGGTGACGCGGTCACGTCCACCACCCCCCCCCCCCGCGGGGTCTCCTCTCCCCGGAGGGAAACCTGCTCTCAGGGAGGACCTAGAACCAGGCGGGGACCTAGAAACAGTCGCTTGTGGCTATTGAAGCCATGACCCCTGTGGTTCACACCAGAAGGACTCTATCACATATATAATAATGATAATAATGATAATAATAATGTTTAATAAATTATTAATTAATGTTTATCATTATTATTATATAGTACAAACAGGAGGTAAGTTAGTTAAAATTAACTTCAGTCCTTGCTGGCAACTCTCAAAGGTCATTAGGGGTAATCTAGCTTCTACACCCTAATAACACTTGTCACGTCCCTTTTTATCTCCTCCAAAATTCTCCCTCATCATTCAGCGCATGTTCTCAAACAAACAAAATGACTTCCCCTCCGGCTCTACTCTTTCTGGCTCCTCTCTCTTTGCTGCCTCTGCCCTTCCCATCTCTCAGTGCTTCGTTGTGGACAGAGCCCCGCGCTCTAGGTCCTTTCTTTCTCCTTCAGCTCCGGTCCTGTCCATCTGTCTCTTCCTTCACCTGTGCTCACAAATGCCCAAAGCACCTGCCCGCCTGGCTGACACTCTGTGCGGTGTGGGGAGGGGCATGAGCCCCCCTGAAATGTCAGACCGCCTGGATGGGCCAGCGAGAGGCAAGCCCGGTAATGGTCTCCTACCAGGGATGCTCCATCAAGGTCGCCCCCACTCCAGTATGCCCTGAACTCTCTCTGGTGCCTCTCCTGGCCTCCTACACGTGTGTGGTCACGAGAACATACAGGAAACGATCTCTAAACCTCACGGGTGAGCCTGGAAGCCATTTCACAATGATGGATACTTACTGGCCAAAAGGCAAGACAAAGAAGCCTCTGGAGGTTATTAGCATCTGGCTCTGGACCGATGCTAATTGTCAGGTAAGCTAATGAATGTTTCCCCCAGGAGGGTTTATGAAGGCCCAGCAATAGATGTTCTCAGTCGGACTCTTTACCACAAGGAGTCCAATGGAACAACGGACACATTCTGTGTGTACTCCCCTCAGCCCTGGGATACATATTGAGAGTAAGGATGCCTCATCACTGGCAGAATCCCCACACTGATTCCCTGACCTGTGAAATGAGGAAGACTATAGTAGAAAAAGGCAACAGAAAGCTCTGGGAGCTGCCTTTCCCTTGCCAAAATTGTAAACCAATAGCAACACCACATGCCTTAGGCATCAATGCTACCAGAGCCCGCAGGGTAAGGAGAACTCCACGTCTCCTCCTGCCTCTCCTGTTTGAATGGTGAGAACACCGGATGAGTCCTATGGAATGACCGTGGTCACTGCACCCTTAATCAGGTGACGACGTCCACTGTGGCTGTGGTTCTAAATGTGGCATCTTCACCAAAGGAAGCCAACACCGTCCCACCCCGCAGAATGTTGGCCTGGCATTCCTATCAGCAAAGGTGATCGGAAACAAGGTGTCTCATGTGGATTAAGCACCAGCATATTGTCGTGATCCTACCTCACGGCTGTGCTGACCCCTCCTGCTTTTTCATAAGACAGACCAGAAGGAACTTGAATGTCTTAACATCTTGTCAAGTATCATGTTACCCAGATGGCACCGGACTGACGGGGTCTGATCAGAGGAAGCAGCAAGCCTAAGGGAAGGTGAGAGATAAATCTCACGCAAGTTTGAAGACTTACCACACTGGCAAGGTTTCTAGAGGCAGTAGCTGAGCTATGTCAGAATGGCCCCTAAAGTGAGAGAGGTGTCGCCTCATTTTGTGGCCCCATTTCAAAGACGTTGACACAGCTCTCGATGGACTTTTTGCAGGCTGCATCTAGGCCACGTAGGCATGCTCCTAAATATAATTATTGAGTAAACTTTAAGAAGGCTGGTTCAGGGCGGAGAGTAAAGAGCAAGAAAGTCTACAGCCTAGACCGCTGTTATCAGGTCCAGGCAATGGTTCTAGTGGCATTGTCACTTAGGGCTGTGTGCCGACATATGCGGTGGTAATTCCTGTGGGACGGACAGATGACGTATTTTATAGAGATTCTGACAAATCCCAATGCAAGAATCACCACGTAGTCCCCTGAGCTTCGAAGGGAGCCATGCCGTCTTGCCAACAGCTATCCTCAATTTGGTAAGCAGTTCCTGGTCGCCTGTTGACCCTGGTAGAAACTTAATGCTTAACCATAAGGCACCAATTAATTGTGAAACCCAAACTGTCCATCATAACTGTGTTTTTCTGATCTACCAAATCATAACATTGGAGATTAGTAGTGATCTTCAATTAGCCATTTGGAAATGGTATATATCAGAACAGGCACAAAATAACTGCATAACTAGCCAGGTCGTTCACTCACCCGGTACATAAACCTATTGCCGTCTGTAATGCTTTGCCCTTAACACACAACTGTGGCCTCATGGGGGTTCCCTATGAAAAGCTAACAAGGGTAGCCCTGGTTTACAGATGGGTTTGCATAATACACACATAACCAGACAAAAGTTCTATAGCCCCGAACAGGGATGGCTATAAAATACAGCAGGGAAGGAAGATCCTCCCAGTGGGCAGAATCCAGGAAGTCAATGTGATAGTGCATTTGTGTGTAATGGGAGACAGGCTGAGTTAGAGAGAGCACCCCTAATTTACTGGAAGAGACCACTCAAAAACTTGGAAATAACAAGTTCAAAAGATGTGTGACAAGGCAGTCTGAAAGAGAAGTATACAGGTAAACCTCTTGGAATGGGCATAGTTAGGAAGACTCTGGTTTCCCACGCAAACGCCCCACCAGAGACCATCCAATATGTCGGCTCTCAATCATCCCATAGAGAAGATGAAGCATCTTGCAACAATCAGTGTTTCTTTCTGGAGCCACACTGTTGATTGCCCTTGAGGATGTGTATAAAGAAGTTTTGACAACCATGGACTTCTCCTCACCAAGCATGCCCCCTGCTAAGTGTCCACGTTCCTGAGAGCAGAGGTCAGTGTTGAGCCTCTGATCTGGTCCTACTTTCCACAGAGACCAGTTGGTAACTGGTGTCAAGCTGATTATACTCAAGTCTTTCCATACAGAGGGTGCGGCTGTTCATCATCACAAGGGAAGACTCCTACTCTGGATATGAGTCTGCCTTTGCTACCCACCATACTTCTGCACCACCCTCACTTGTGAGCTCACCAAATGCCTTATTTATTGCCATGGTATCCCACACAACATTGCCTCTAGCCAGGGATTCTCATAACACCAAAGAAAGTGCAGCAATGAGCTCATGCCCATGAAATTCACAGATCCTATACCATGTGTCCAGCACCCAGATGCAGGTGGCTTAATAAAAAGGTAGCATGCCCTACTGAAAACCCTAATCTTAGTAGGTGACATATAGTGCCATTTCCCCATAGCTAGAACGCATGAGTCTCGAACAAATAGGTGGAGAAGAAAGTGGACTCATCATTATTACCACAAGTAACCCACGAAAGACATTGTTTTGTCCTCCCAACTTGAGGATGGATTGGCCCCAGTGTTCAAGGGAGAGAGAGAGGATGGTGATGAATTGCAAGCCGATGGCTGCCCGGAGCAGTCCCCTTGCACTGCTGAGTCAATAGCCATAAAAGGACTGCCCAGCCAAACCAAGGGAAGATCAATTTATTGCTGCACACGGAAACAAGGAAGACAATGTCTGAACTCAGGGAAGCCACTGAGTGACACGGTCTCCTTTGCCAATAGTCCTGGTCAATGGAACACTGCAACACCCCCGTAAAGCCAGGAACACTAGAGATTTGGAACATAAAGGAAGGAAAGTTTGAAAGACTTCACCAGGCAAAGAACCCGATCCAGCTGAGGTACTGAAAGGCCATAAAGGGAACATGAAATTCATAGTGAAAAATGACAGCTATAATTATCAACTTAGGTATCCTGACAAATCCAAAACCAGAGATCGATTAGCTATGGCTTTTGTTATTCATTCATTTTCTCCATCTTTACCCCCATTGACTTTATTAAGAAGACAGGTGGTGGCTTGGCTAATATTTTAGTCTTCTGGTATTGACATCACTCCTTAATGATAGCACGGCTCATGGAACTTTGCTGTTCCCTATGTTGGGAACATAGTTATATTTACTTGAATGAGAGGAAGGTAAGAGAAGGTCCCAAGGAGACCTGGACACTTTTGTTACACCATCCAACTCCATTCTCTGACTTTCTTTCATGTGCAGGGAACCTGGGGGGTAGGAGGGTAGTGCTACAGGGACCTCCTCTGTGGTTCCCTTGCCATCGGGCTCTGGTTGGTTTTGACTGAAGGATTGGCAGGAGACTGGATGGGGAAACAGAGTGAAAAAGGAAGACTTATTCTCTGGATTCCTCAGTGATGGGTTGCTGTAGGTTGAAGAAGTTTCTCCCCCAAGACAACAGCTCCAACAGGAGCCCCTCTCTCTGTTCTGGTCAGCTTTTCCTCTCCCAAACCTTCAGTTCTGAGAGTGGTAATGGCTTCGCATTGGTGCTAAATTTAGTGTTTCCACTCTCCCCTCCTGGTTTCCTAAAACCCTGCTCACACATGTGTGTATAGCCTCCTCATTAAACTGTCCTCAGTTACTCACCGGAAGGTGGTGTTCATCTCCTGCAGGGATCGTAAGTGATATGCATTCAGATCAGAATCTCAGAGCCAAACTTCAAGTAATCAGAAATCAGCAACACACATAAACTTGAAAGTGAGCCCTGTTAAACCACTCATGAGTTGGTAAGTTACCCACACAGGAAACTATGAAATATTAGGAACTGAATGACGTGAAGAGTACCTTATCACGGTCCTCCGAAGTAGGGTCGGAAAGAGGGAATCCGGGCATTAAGAAAAGACACTAAAAGTAAATGTCTTGAGAAATTACAAACTTTTTTTTTTTAATTTTTTTTTTTAACGTTTATTTATTTTTGAGACAGAGAGAGACAGAGCATGAACGGGGGAGGGTCAGAGAGAGGGAGACACAGAATCTGAAACAGGCTCCAGGCTCTGAGCGGTCAGCACAGAGCCCGACGCGGGGCTCGAACTCACGGACCGTGAGATCATGACCTGAGCCGAAGTCGGACACTTAACCGACTGAGCCACCCAGGTGCCCCGAGAAATTACAAACTTAAAATAAGCTTTGAAAACTAGGGCAGGGGCGCCTGGGTGGCTCAGTCGGTTAAGCATCCGACTCTTGATTTTGGCTCAGGTCATGATCTCACAACTCGTGGGTTCGAGCCCCATGTCAGACTCTGTGCTGGTGGCATGGAGCCTGCTTGGGATTCTTTCTCTCTCCCTCTCTCTCTGCCCCTCCTCCACTCGCACTGTCTCTGTCTCTCTCAAAACATAAATAAACTTGACAAAATAAAAATAAAAATAGGGCAGATGTATTAGATAATAAATTAGTAAAATGGAAAAAGAGGACAAATGAGTTTCAACAAAACAAAAATTTGCTTGGGACACCTGGGTGGCTCAGGCATTTAAGCGTTCATCTGACTCTTTTTTTTTTTTAATTTTTTTTAACGTTTATTTATTTTTGAGACAGAAAGGACAGAGCATGAACAGGGGAGGGTCAGAGAGAGGGAGACACAGAATCTGAAGCAGGCTCCAGGCTCTGAGCTGTCAGCACAGAGCCCAACACGGGGCTCGAACTCACGGACCGTGAGATCATGACCTGAACCGAAGTCAGATGCTTAACCGACTGAGCCACCCAGGTGCCCCTCATCTGACTCTTGATTTCAGCTCGGGTCATGATCTCACAGTTGTGAGATTCAGCCCCACTTAGGGCTCCCTGGTGAGCATGGAACTTGCTTAAGATTCTCTCTTTCCTTCTCTCTCTTCTCCTCCCCTGCTCCTGCTCCTTCTCTCTCTCTCTTTCTCTCTCTCTCTCTCTGCCACAAGTAAATAAATAAATAAATATTTAAAAATATTTAGGGAAAAAAATGTCTTACTAAGTATCAAACATTATAAAACAGCAGTGATTCAGGGTGCCTGGGTGGCTTAGTCAGTTGGGTGTCCGACTTCAGCTCAGGTCATGATCTCACGGTTTGTGGGTTCGAGCCCCGGGTCGGGCTCTGTGCTGACAGCTCAGAGCCTGGAGCCTGCTTCGGATTCTGTGTCTCTTTCCCTCTCTGCCCCTCCCCCACTTGTGCTCTGTCTCTCAAAAATAAATAAATGTAAAAAAAAAATTTAAAACAGTGATTCAAACACTATGATATCAATGCCAACATAGCTAACAGGAAAGAATAAAGAACACACAATTGTCTGCTAATACACAGAGCATTGGTAAATGACACTACAAATCAAAGAAATGCTAAGCTATTGAATAAATACTGCCGGGAAAGCTGATTATGCATATACAAAAAGGCTAATATCTATGTTATACCATAAATAAGAATAATTGTGTAATGAGGACCATATGTAAAAAGCACACCCTAAAATCTTACTCCAAAATGGAAGACAATGCCTTGGGTAAAGAAGGGAGCATTAACACGATATGGAAACCAGGATCAATTCAGAGAAAGACGGGGAAGTTTGCAGAATTGTACTTGTGTTATAGAAGCGTAAAAACACATTTGTTCATTTCACAAACTAAGCAGCTACTATAATACGTTCAAGACTGTTCCAGCCACTATAGATGTTTATCTCCATACAATCTCTGCCCCGTGCGGATACTGGCCAATAAGCAAGCAAACTGAACAATGCTACATTTAATAGCACAATGAAAATATTACTTTTAATATCATCAACTGCATCATAAAGGACCTTTCCTTCCAGACAAATTAATTTTTTTTCAGTTTATTTATTTATTTTGAGAAAGAGAGGGCACACAAGTGGGGGAGGGACAGAGAGGATCCCAAGCAGGCTCCACACTGTCAGTGCAGAGCCCGACTCGGGGCTCGAACTCACGAACTGTGAGATCATGACCCGAGCCGAAGAGTCCAATGCTTAACTGATTGAGCCACCCAGGTGCTGCTTCCAGACAGACTATTAATCAATTATCGATGCAGTTGTGGTGACATATGGCGGACCAGGAGGTGCCAGCTTCCCCTGAGGCATTTGCCCTACATGTTTATTCATTAAGTATTTGAGTGCCACACACTATAATAAGCCTGGGATACAAGATGAATAAGAAATAATTTCTCCTCTACCCACACACAGGACAGCTCTGAGACTAATGATGGACAGAGGCAGACGTAGAAACAGAAAAGTGGGGGCCATGGAATGGACATCGCGGTGGAGGGAAGCTTACGTTGCTATGGGGGCATATGGAAGCATCCATCTAGATGGTGGTGCTCCAAAGCCCGAGACTGAAGGCAAGGAAAACATTCTAATTCAGATCATCGGGTGACTCTTAATTAAGTCAGAATTCCAAACGCATGCATTGCTATAAAATTATAATCATTCCAATTACGAGCCAGTGAAGTTCAGAGGTTCAGGACGAAACAAGCAACATTACGTCAGGGCTTTCCTAAGGTAAGGATAGCAAAGTATTCTTGTTGGGAAAAGCAGAAACTAAGAGGCGAAAAAACTTGAGTTTCAGTCCTGATGTTGCCACGCGCTTTCTAAAGCCTGGAGTACGCTGTTTACTCTCTCAGAGTTTGCGAATCCTATCCCAAACGTGATGTGTTTCTTGTCACCATTAATGTGGCAGTGGTTAATAAAGCGGTATACACACAGGATTGCTAAGTGCCAGCCATGTGCTCAGGAAGCAGTTCCCATGGTCGGAGATACCCTTTCCATAATTGCTTCATTTTGTGTTTATTGAAGTATGATTTTCATGTAATAAAATGCACACGTTTTGGGCACGTTTGGCTCAGTCGGTTGGGCGTCCGACTTCGACTCAGGTCACGTTCTCACAGTTTGTGGGTTTGAGCTCGTGTCGGGCTCTGTGCTGACAGCTCGGAGCGTGGAGCCTGCTTCAGATTCTGTGTCTCCTTCTCTCTCTGACCCTCCCCCGCTCACACCCCGTCTCTCTCTCTCTCTCTCTCTCTCTCTCAAAAATACATAAACATGAAAAAACACACAAAAAAGTTTTCTCATACTGATTATTTGCACCTTATTTCTTTTTTTTATTGATTAATCTAGCTTGGGATTCCTCAGTTTTGTAGGTCTTTTCAGCGTATCCTCCTTTTTGTTCTTGTTGATTCTATCATTTGTCCAGTCTTTATTTCATTGATCTCTGCTCTTACCCTAATTATCTGTAGCTTCTGGACACGGATGTTTGTAGGAAAGGGAAGAAGCAAGAAATCAATGATCTGCGTGCACAGGACCATAAACTTCCTTTCTCACGCTGCCTCAGGCTGCATATGCATTTTGATATGTTGTTTTCGTCGTCAAGCAGGCTCTAAATATTCTCTAACATCCTTTGTAATATCCCTTTGAATCACAGATTTGTTGTTGTTGTTGTTGTTGCATAATTTCCCACTTGAGCTCTTCTAGACATCATATCATCGATGACTTTTAACATTTGCTGTCGGAGTGTTGCAGGACCTGAAAATCAAAGGCACGGGCCACGCTTTACTGGGGCTGCAGCAGAGCCCAAGGAAGCCCCAGCACCAACACAGAGCAGTCAGGCTGGCCTCCGGGGGCAGAGGGGGGCCCCGCTTATACAGAAAGGGTTTCCCTCGGGTTCCCACTCCCGTCCAATATGCTAATGAGGGAAGAGGAAAAAGAGCACCTCCTCCTGACTGGCCGATATCGGCAGGCAACCCAGGCAGCTCACTGGCACTCTTGGGAGCCGGGGTCCTGTTTTAAGTGGGGCTCCCATAAGGGGTCACGTCTCGGCCGCCTCCTGGCTCTACTCTGCGACACAGGCGGTTTAGCAATAACAGCCAGTGGGAAGCGCCCCAGGTGCACAGGGTTTCTCGCCTGGCGCTTGTTCCCCGGGTCCCTGAGGGTCTCAAGCAAAGGCACCTCCTGTGATGTCACTCTTTTAAAACTAAGCGAGACTGATTTGATGGCCCAGCACGTGGTTGGTGGCGGTAAACGTTTCTGGATACACTCGTAGCTTGTGTGCCGTGTTGGGGTGAGTCAGGTCAAGTTGGTTCATGTGTATGTCCAAAGCCCCTAGATCTATATGACTTGTGCTCTCTTCGGTTACCCAGAGGCGCGCCGAGAAGCTCTCACTCTGATCGTGGGTTTATAGATTTCTCCGTTCTCCGGCACAGACCAGCTTCTGCCCGTGTTCATCGCGTGCTCTTTGAAGCATCTTTCCCCCTCAAATCCTCGAACACCGTTACTGGGATTACTTTACAGCCCATGCCTGCTAGTTCCGTAATGGATGTCTCTGGGTCTGATTCTATGACGAGTTTTTTCCTCCTGATGATGGATCGCACTCTCTTGCCTCCTCGTTTGCCTCTTTAGTTGTTACCGTTTCATGCTGGACATTCTAGGTGGAAGAATAACTGAGAAGTTAATACGTAATATTTGCCCTTCGCAAAAGACTTAGAAGCTGAATCCGACATCTGTAATGGGGTTGCGTGTGGGCTTTGTGGCAGCTTTAACTGGATTCAGGTCCCCCTGGCTTCCAATACTTGGAGAGCGGGGTGGAGGCTTCCCCTTCAGCAAGCCTTAGGGTCTGAGAACTGGTAAGAATCTGAACATCTCTCTAGGATTTGCCAGCCAGCAGCCGGCTTCCTGACCCTTGGGAGACAGAGACGTATTTTTCATCCGGCTACGATCAGGCTTTGGCTGCTTCCTGCCTTGCCTTCGGCAAAGGCCTGTGATGCCTTGGGAATCTCTCTCGGTCCGCGCCACCCGAAGCCTTCAGTAGGGCCCTGCCACGTACTCAGGAAAGGTTCTGTGCAGCCTACGGGGCTGGGGCCCTTGGTGCTGCTACTGTGGGCTCTCAGTGAAGGGCCCGCGAGAAACAGGTGGGGGTGGGGGGTGGATTCGCGCTGTGACCAGGAATCCCCCGGATTCCATCCTGTGATGAAAAGCTGAAAGCCGTTTGGGTAAAACATCCTACTATTTCTGAGGTAGAGAGAAATGTGCCAAGGATAAAAGTAATCAGAGCTTCTTTTCTTTTCTAGGAAGGGCTTGTCTCTTACTGGGATTCAGATCACTTAGCTTTCCCCTGTTCTCAGGCCTACGTTGCTTTTAAAAATACCTACGATCACGTGACTTACCTGACCGGTTCTCGCCCTAAGACTGGGAGCAATGGTCTCCTGCAAGTTCCTACCTCCGGACTGATGATGCTTTGTCTGGGATGGGAATGGTCGTCCCTGCGGTAGGAAAGAACTAAGTGCAGATCTAAGCTGTTACCAGGGCAGATTTTAATTTCAATCAGTTTTACGCACCACTGAACTTGAAATTCTCCGCTATCTAATGTGTGCCCATTTCTAAGGGCCTCCACATGAAGGAGAGTAGAGGGTACCCTGCCCTAAGTTTCTGAGCCAAGGGGAAAAATGGAGGTTGAAACACAGCTTCAGCTTTTTTTTTCCCAGTTTATCCTCTCAGAGGAGAATCTGTTCTTAATTCACACAAACGTTCCACTTACAAAGGCTAGCCTTGGGGTCCCCCCCCCATATTACTGTCCTCTGTGCTGAACAAACTCTGCCCCCAAATAATAAACGTGCACCACACTTCTCTTGCCCGCCGTGTCCGTTTAGTAATATAAGGAATATAAACTGTGGGGTGCAAATTAACGGCAGTGCCCTCCACCTTTATCATGCCAGACCCTGAGCCAATGCAGACTGCCCTTCTCAACTGACTGAGGTTCCCCCAAATCAAAATCAAAGTGGAAAATGCCTGGAGGGGCCCTGGCATAATTTTGAAAACAAAAAAACCCAAAAAACTGGACCCCTTTTCACTCGATGTTAATATTCATCTTTTCGTGGAGGATGAAATTTTCTGCTGATTTTCGGGATTGTGATGCATATCTCATCCAGAGAGTGGGCATTATTGCTTTTTGCAAGAATGCTGCCTGGGTTCTCTAGAATAACTTGTCATAGACCAAAGCGAGATATCGAAAAGAAAAAGTTGGCAACGGTGCTGAGGGGACCTCAGCTCCTAATAGATAAGCCACTGCCTCTTCAGGAAGCTTCGTGCTGTGTAGTAGGAGAAACCTTTCCAAAGAAAGTTCTTTCTCAATAAACTTTCTGACAATTACTTTGCAATCTCACTCCTCCAAATGAGGGTGACTTTCTCCCTTCTTATATATTATTTGCAGTGTAAGTTTGAATAACTATGGCTTAAAACCTGAACCAGAATTTCTACTTAAGGCCATTTATGTGTCCGTGCACAAGCACATTATATGAAAGCCTGCAATTCATTCATTTAATTGGTTCTACCAAAAAAATATTTATGGCGTCCTTATGATTTTTTTTTATTCACTGTTGTCTTCCCAGAGCCTAGATAATTGCCTGGCACAAAGTCCCTGTTCATACATTCTAGTGAAGAGACACCCAGGAATAATATGGAAAAATACATAAATATTTCTAGAAGTGATAAATATGATCTCTGTATAATTTAGTACTTAAACCAGAACACTTTTGAGAATAATTAATTTCACCGGGAAAGCAGACACTAACAGGCACTGTCTGGGAATAAACAAGATGTATGGTTATATCTCCGTGAAAAGTTCTATGAAGAAAATAAGTCAAGGTTATGGCTCGGAATTGTGATTAAACGGGGCAGAGTTTAAATGGGCCGGGAGTTAACATTAGAGGCACAGGGAGAGCCCCGAGGAAGGGCTGGCATTTGCTGCTGGATCAGAATGCTGAGAACACGTCCCTGCAAAGAACGGAGAAGAGTGATTCTGGGGGAGGCATCACAACTGAAGGAAATGCATGTGCTGTGTTCAAGAGACAGAGAAAACACTGTGGCCGCAGTCAAGCGAAGGGAACAAAGTGGCAGATGCCAGCGAGGTGGGGAGAGCAAGGCTGTGCCCTGCTCCACTGTCGTTGGAGGTCCTGGTGTGGGGCTGGCGATTTACCCCAGTGACGTACTGACTCATTGAGGACCGAAATGAGGAAGGTTCCCATTTAAATTTTTTAACTTTTAAACTATTTTGAGACAGAGAGAGAGAGAGAGCAGGGCAGGGGCAGAGAGAGCGAGGGAGTGAACGAATCCCAAGCAGGCTGGTCAGCACAGAGCCCAACACAGGGCTCGATCCCACAAACCACGAGATCATGACCTGAGCTGAAATCAGGAGTTGGATGCTCGACAGACTGAGCCAGCCAGGCGCCCCAGAAAGGTTCCCATTTAGTTGGAGGGAAATACTCATGAAAGTTGAGTGCTAATGTAATGTTCTTACATCCGTCAAATCATACGAATGTACTCAAACCTGCTTTTGATAAAATGTCAAAATGAGGTGGTGTTTTTTTTTTTCCTAAAGTGAATTCTTCTACACCATGAATAACGCCTCACTTTTTGCACAGGCTTTCATATGCTGGTTGTATGGCAGTACATTTTTACTTAGTTTTCACGTGGGAAGCATTGTCCTGGAATATTCGAAGGCACTGACATTACTTTGAGGGGTTATTTGGGTTTCTAGGTTCAGTATCAGGTCAGCACGGAGTGGTGCGAACGACCACTGGGTGGGTTGGGTGATGTTGTTATAAATAAGTGGAATCGGGACCAGTAAAAATGTCACAGGTCACGAAAGCATCTTGCTCATTGACCGAAGCGCCTGCATTAAGTTCCAAAAATCAACTGCAGGTCACAAGAGAGGATATGTCTTGACAACAGTTAGTGCCGACTAACACCCCCACATTTTTTGGCAGTAAGGTCGGCAACGCTCCTCAAAAGTTGATGCCATCTTGGAATACGGTCGTAGATACATCGTTCCCGAATCGTGAGAAAAGGTCATGCCCTCTGTTTCACTTAGGCCAATTCTGCAGTAAAGACTAATTAGAAAATCAAAGTGGGGAGAATTCTAGAAACCCGCCACTGGAGAAAGGTGGATGAAACGGGCTCCGTTGTGAACTCAGGAGGAGAAGGCGATTGGGAATGGGGCTGTTGGCTTCAAGTTCGGACAGGGTTATTTCGGGATAAAATACTGGCGATGTGCTTCTGTGATGCTACATCTCAAAAGTATATTGCCAGAAGATGGAAATTCCCAGGCGAAGGAACTTGTGGGTGGGAGGAGAGCCACGGGGGGCCCGAGCTCTATCTGAGCAGTCATGTTACAACCAACACTTTTCACTTCTACAACACTCCTGTGAAGATACAGACACGCACAGTAACAGAGCCGCCCCATAAGGAGGTGTCTGAGTTTTACAGATAGCAGCACCGGGAATCCTCTCAGTGTCTCTGTTCTGAGCTGTTCCTCGAAGATGGAACTCCATGGGACGCCTGGCAGGCTCGGTCAGTTAAGCATCGACTCTTGAATTTGGCTCAGTTCATGATCTCGCGGCTCGTAGGATCGAGCCCCACGTGGGGCTCTGTGCTGACAGCATGGAGCCTGCTTGGGATTCTCTCTCTCCCTCTCTCTCTCTGCTCCTCCCCCTGCTCGCCTTGCTCTCTCTCACTCTTTCAAAATAAATAAATAAATATTTAATTCAAAAAAAAGGTGGAACCCAAGAGAAACACGGGGTCACCCTGCTGTTAAGAATTCTGAGGGCAGGAAAAACTTGCTGAAGGAGTGAGAGATGCTGAGATACATAAGGATAATAATGATAAAGAAATGAAACCAGTAACAAAGGCAGCTACCAAATCATTCTTAATGTCAGGGGTTGAGCTACATGCTTCAGGCTATCATTTATTGTCCCGTAAATCTGCAAGTGGCTTGCAGATAAGGAAACTTAAGGCCATGCCTGCTGAGAGGGGAATAAACACTGAGAATCCAGGCTGTCTGGTATCAAAGGCTGAACTCATAACCACTGGGCAAGGGAGACTAGCCAGGATTTAACTAAGGAAACATGCAGGCCAGCTCAAAAGCAAAGATATTTCCTATGTATCCCATAACTTAGCTCTCAAACCTAGTTTTTGAGAAGATGAATGTTTTACCTTTAATAATACGGTCTCAGCAAGATTTTAAGCCAACATCGAAAATACATGCAGACAAACTTGCACTGACAAGATTAACAGATTCTGAAGACCTGACGGACAGCAGGGTGATTGCAGCGGATGATACCGCATCATATGCTCTTATGTTGCTAAGAGAGTACATTTCAAAGGTCCTCACCGTGAAAAATGAATGATAATTATGTGACGTGATGGAGGTGTTAGCTGTGCTGTGGTGATAATCATTTTGCAAAATATAAATGTATTAAATCAATGCCCTAAACTGTGCACTGTGAGGAGTCAACTATAACTCAATAGGCTGGGGAAAATAAATAAAAATTTGAAAATTAAATATATAAATAAATATATAAAACCATATATCGGGGTGCCTGGCTGGCTCAGTCGGTTGGGCGTCTGACTTCGGCTCAGGTCATGATCTCGTGGTCTGTGGGTTCGAGCCCCACGTCGGGCTCTGTGCTGACAGCTCGGAGCCTGAAGCCCGCTTCGGATTCTGTGTCTCCCTCTCTCTCTGCCCCTTCCCTGCTTATGCTCTGTCTCTCTCTGTCTCAAAAGTAAATAAAACATTTTTTAAAATTAAAAAAAAACATGTATTAATTATATACATACATACATATGTATGCATATTCTCTCCCTCTCTCTCTGCTCCTCCCCCACTTGCTCTCTCTCTCTCTCTCTCTCTCTCTCTCAAAATAATTAAATAAATAAATAAATAAATAAACATTAAAAAAAATCAAGCTCCTTGGTTGTTTGGCAACATATTCTCTGGTCACAGCTGCCTGCCCATATGTAAATTTTGTGCAGTGAGAACCCGTGACAAAAAGCGGGGTTAGAAAACATACCTCATTGTCCCAGTTCTTCTGCACATTTTCCCCAGAAGAGATCCATGCCAACAATTCGTAAGAATATTGGCTCCATTTTGCCTTCATCGTAGATCCAATTAGTTGCTATTAATTTTTAAAAAGAAAGAAATTAACCTCTCACTTTTTGAAATACAAGAAATGGGAAGGAACTTGAAGACTGAAAATGACCTCAGTGGAATTCATTAAATAGGCTACGGAAAGGCTGGGCTTTAACAAACGTAATTTACAGAAAACCCCTCACCAACGCGTGTCATTTCTCTCTGTCGATTTCTTCCTTTCTTGAGCCCTTGCTTAGGAAAAGGAGGGAACCCTGGAAGAGGAGAAAACTGAGGAGAAACAGAAAGGGAGAGCTAACCTCAAGCCAGGTTAACCGATGGTTTGTTATAACCGCAGTCAACAGCGAGAGCCTCTCTGAAGGGACAGCCGGAGAAGCCCCCGTAGTTCTGGCGTCCAGAGCTGGCGACCTTGCTGCTGGAGCACAGTCCAGAGCACTGCGCTACCCATCACCGGAGAGGCTCCAGCCCTGCCTCCGGGGCCGGGAAGACCTGGGCACAGGATCCCCTGTCCTGCAGTCAAGCGCTCGGCACCTCGAGTCCTGTTCCGTGACCTACTGTTGTTCCTCCCCGCATCGGTGAGGGTCCTGTTTGCATGTTTCTTCTGCAGCAGATCGAGCGCGGCGCCCAGCACAGCAGGAGCTTGGTGAACATTTGTGGCATGAGTTACGGAAAGTAAGATGTGTCTGTCATCTGTACTGTTTGCCTGGACACTTACCACTAAGGGTGGAGGAATAAAGTCATGACCGAGACCGAGTTTCTGCCCTTGCAGCCCATCAGTATCACCTCCTCCCCTCCTGGCCTTACTGCCACTCCAGCTCTGAGCCTTCGTGATCTTGGGAATGAGGACATGGGGGGAGCTGCAGCTCTAGCAGGCACTGAGCCCACGCCATGCTTGACAATTGCTTCAGGAATTTGTAGCTCCCTGATGATGTGTAAACATAATGAGAATGTATGTAGAGTATATGGAAAAAAAAAAAAACAGAAGAAGAAGAGATATCCTGCCATTTCCTCCAGTTGGTTGTATGTCAAAGAGATAAAAACTAGGCTGGGGGCACATGGGTGGCCCAGGTGGTTGAGCGTCTGACTTCGGATCAGGTCACAATCTCATGGTTCATGAGTTCGAGCCCCTGCATCGGGCTAGGGCTCTGTCGTCAGCGTAGAGCCTGCTTCGGATCCTTTGTCCCCACCCCCGCCCCCACCTCTCTCTTGGCTCTTCCCCCACTCATTCTCTCTCCCTCTCTCAAAAATAAGTAAAATGGTTTTTTAAAAAAAAAAATTTTTTTTTTAATGTTTATTTATTTTTGAGACAGAGAGAGACAGAGCATGAACAGGGGAGGGGCAAAGAGAAAGGGAGACACAGAATCTGAAACAGGCTCCAGGCTCTGAGCTGTCAGCACAGAGCCCGACACGGGGCTCGAACCCGCAGACCGCGAGATCATGACCTGAGCCGAAGTCAGCCGCTTAACCGACCAAGCCACCCAGGTGCCCCTAAAATGTTTTTTTTTTTTTAATTAGGCTAAAATCCTAATCTACCCTATGTCTCTCAGTTCCTTATCTATGGATCCATTATAAACCTAAGTAGACATCTTGGAGGAGTTTTTACTTACCTTGCAAAGGAGCTATCACAGAAAGAGCACGAAGAAAACACACAAAAATCAGGCACAAACAGATTCTGAGCTTTCTTTTTAAAGTCATTGCATTTTTTTTTCTGAATCCCTTGGCATTAGAGGTACACTTGTGATTAACACGTTAGAATGTGCAATTAGCTGGAGAAGACTGGAAAACGGTGTTCCTAAACCCAGCGTATTAAGTTTCGCATTTTCTATCTAGTTATTGCAGAAAGAAATATTAGTTCTAGCAACCTACATGGTATCAGATTAGTGGATCCCACCACGGCTCCAAGTAGGAGAAAAACCTCCTTTCGGGAGAAAGTGGAGGTCTAAAAGTGTGAAGGAGAAGCCACCATGACTAGGAGAAAAACGTTTCCAGGAGAAAACGTTTCACTGTCTTCAGGTCGACAGAAGCAAGATTATGCATTTCTGGGAGTAATGAATCTCTTTTCCATCTGCCAGATGGCTCGCCTAAAAGGGTAAATCTTCTTTATTACCTTAAGCTCACAGTGACACGGCCGCATAATTAGGCCAGGAAAATGCCCCAGTGGTTGAGGCACCGCAGAGTCCCTGGCCCCCCAATGCTAGCCGGCTTGGCTGCTCTGCCCTGCCTTCACCCGAACTTTTACAATCTTATCTTTGCCCTGCCCACCGTTCCTATGTTAACCTTTATTTTCCAAGTTCGGTGTTATTCCTTATCGCCTTGGTCCTGAGCCCACGGCTGCCTTCTCCAGCATCCTTGAACATGGCTACAAGGGACCATTTGTACAGGACGTCTTTTAATTCCATAAGATTCCACAATACCAACATCATTCCTCGGCCTCCGCCGTTCCCGGCTCCCTTTAAGAAAAGTTGGCAAGTCCTCTCTTTTGTGGAGGCAAAATCGATCTCCGTGAACTTGTAACATTCCGGCCGGGTCGCCACGTGGCCCGGGCAGCTTGTGGGGCATGAACTCCCTGTAACAGGAACTACTCAAGTTGAGGTCCAACTGCTGTCTTTCAGGGATGTCTCAGAAAGCTTCCAAGAATGGAAGGCACTTGCTCGTGCACAGCTCCAGAGACGGTCTACTTCTCATGCTATGGTCCTAGTTGTCTGTTAGGAATCCACGGTTTGATTTAAATTCTATGTGTATATCTACTGCATAGCTATGCTTAGAAAGTATAATATCCACAATATTCTGTGGTCTGAGACAAAAATAATGACTCTTCAAGCTGAGCAAGGAATTATTCACCTCTCAGAGGATACCATGTGGAGAAGCGACCTCCTGACCTCCCCTACATTGCACAGACCACCCTCATCTCCAAGCTTAGAGCCCAGAGAAGTTGAAGGAAGCAACCAGCAAGATGTCTAGCTTCAAGCAAGCAGCCTCTCCTCCCTGGGTCTCAGAGACGTTTTTTTTGCGTCAGATTATAGATCAGGAAATTAAGTCCCTCTCCAGCCCCCAGCACCTTGACCAGAGGATGGGGAGGTCTCCTGGCTGGGACTGTTCAAATCCAAGATTTGAGTGGTCTTACTAAACGTGTATCTCTGGGAGACTCTTAGCATCATTATCTTGGGTCATTAATTTCTGCAACTGTTTTGGTAAATCAAGTTTCTCTTCATTAGCATTATCCTTCTTCAACCTATAATTTCAATTGGCATGTGAATGGTATCTCATTCCGATCTGTTTCTGGCTACTGATGCACAAACCTGCAGCAGAGAGATACGAGGACCCGCCGCCCCGGGGAACCTGCGCCCAGTCTTACACACCCTCCCCTGTGCTCCATCCCGAGGGCGACATCTGTGGTGCCGTCACACAGAACGATGTGAGTGAGGCTTGGTCCCCACTTTCCAGGACCTCACAGCGTGTGAGGGAGGTGGGGAGGCAAGTCACTTAGAAAGGACAGGATAACACCATAAATATTAAACGCCGTGATTGTGGGACGTGAAAGAATTAACAACCTGGTCACTCTTGCATGAAACCAAGAGCTGCTTGTTAGGATTGTAGAGCACGAGACGGAATTACCGTTTTACTTTCAAATGAGAATCTGAGTCCCAATCTACTGCCTAGCTTCATTTCCTGCGATGGCTTATTACCCTCAAACAATACACCTCACTTCGCTTACTCTGTTCCCTAGAAACACCTGGCGTCTCTCCCATCCCATCAAATAGACTCTAGTCTTCTTTGGAAGCCACGTTCAATATATTCTATAAATAACTAGAAGTTTCGTCATTATTACTTCAGTGCATAGCGTTTTTCCCTCCCTTCGAGCAAGGTACATAGCACTTAGTAAATGAAATATAATTACATTATATTGCACTTTGTATACATGTGAAACTTGGATTCAAGATCCTGGGATAAGGTCCCCTTTGATTATGAAGCTAAATTGTTTAACATCTGAACTTGAGCTTTCCCATTTTTAACACGGGGAAGGCGAACAGCCATCTCAAATGTGTATTTAGTTTATTTAATCAATCATTATTGAATCTTTCTTTTTTCTAGTCAGCATCCTAGATCCTGAGGATGTAGTCTCTTCCTTCAATGAATATAAGTAAATGACAAGGAAAACATAGCGTGAAGAATGTCCAGACTCAGTTCCACCATGTAAAGAGCTTGGAAGTCACTGCGTTTGTCCTTACAACAAGGGAAAACCGCACCACTGAAAACCAGTGATTTTTTACTGGACCCACTAGAGAACTGGAACGGCAGGGAAAACTCAGCTCCCAGCAATTCTGGAGAGACAGGTACACACGGAGAGGCACAGCTGAGGTCCACTGCCTGGAACACAAGTCACTGGAGCCATAAACCAGCAGGAACAACCAAGGGGTAATTTGGATGAATTACTGAGGGCTGAGTATTATTAATCAGTGTAAGACACTCCTCTGGGCTACGGTATGGAGGGAGATGCAGCCACATTTCCACTGGCTCTGCCTCCAGGAGCATCACCAGGTTCTCAGGGGGAAGATCTGAGGAAGTTGCTTTCATAGCTCTGACCGGGGAGATGGGGGTCAACGCTACAAAATATGTCTAGAGTAGTGTCCACAGCAAAAGCCTACTCTCCAGGGGAAAAGACTTTGTTAAAGCTCTACCCCAGTAGGTGGAGGGGAATTCTTCCCATTCCGACTCGCTCCTGACTTCTTCCTTATTGAATACAAAAAACAAAAACACAAATGTAATTGGAATACCAGGAGAGACAAGTGAGCAGAAGAAATACTTGATGTAATATGGCAGAAAACTTTCCAAAATTAATGGTAGACACCAAAGCACAGTTCCTGGAAACTCATAAAACACAACCCAGGATAAACACATTCAAACTGGTACAAAGCTGATTCTAATATATGACGCAAAGCCTAAAGCAGCCACTAAACACCTGTGCAAACAGCTACGTTCAAGAACATTACAGAGAAGTCAGAATGAAACTCTAAAAAGCACTCAAGTAACCGACAGGAAGACAGGAAAGTTAAAAAGATAAATGAAAAGCAAAGAGAACAGAGAACAAAAGGGCAAGCTTAAAGCTTAACATTAATAATTATTTAAATGTAAATAGTCTAACTACACCAATCAAAAGAAAAAAGTTGGGGAGATTTTTGAGGGCATTATGCTCAATGAAGCAAGTCCAATTGAGAAAGACTAATATCTTATGATATCACTTATATGTGGGATTTAAAAGAAAAACAGGGGTGCCTGGGTGGCTCAGTCAGTTAAGTGCCATCCAATTTTGGCTCAGGTCACAATCTAGTGGTTCTTGGGTTCAAGCCCCGTGTCAGGCTCTGTGCTGACAGCTCAGAGCCTAAAACCTGCTTCAGGTTCTCTCTCTCTCTCTCTCTCTCTCTCTCTCTCTCTCCCTCTCTCCCTCCCCCATTCACACTGTGTGTCTCTCTTTCAAAAATAAATAAACATTTTTTAAAAGTAAGTAAAAGATGGGGGGAAAATATACCACGCAAGCATTGATCAAAGGAAATCATGAGTGGCCATATTAATATCAGACATTGGTAGACTTAAGAGATAATAGAGTTAACAGAGAAAGAGAAAGACATTATGCAAAGGGTCACTCCACCAAGAAGACATAGCAATTCTAAATATGTATGCACCAAACAACAGAGCTGCAAAATATGTGAAGCAAAAACTGATAGAACTTAAAAGGAGAAAGAGACCAATCCACAAGGGCAGTTGAAGACTCCAAGACCCATGTCTCAACAATTGGCATAACTAGACAGAGTCAGGAAGGACATAGAACTAACACCGTCAACCAAAATCTAATCAACAATCCATCCAATAACAGTAGAATACACATTCTTTTTCAAGTGTCCATGAGAAACAAACACCAAAACAGACCTTAACCTGAGCCATAAAACAAATCTCAACAAAATTAAAAGTGAAATAATAGAGCGCATATTCTGACCACAATGAAATCAACTAGAGGGAAGATAACAGATAAGTAAGAGGAAAATCTCCAAATACTTGGAAACTACACAACACACTTCTAAATAATCCATGGGTAGAAAGGAAGTCTCAAGAAAGTTCTCTAACGAAAATGGAACAAATCAAAATCTGTGGGCCGGAACCAAAGCACCGCCACAGGGGCCATTCCTGGCACAAACAGCTCCATCAGGAAAGGGTAAATAAAGTCTCAGGTCAATAACATAACCCCTCACTTCAAAAAGCTGGAAAAAGGAGAGTAAAATAGACCCAAAGCAAAGGAAGGAATATAATAACTATAAGAGCAAAACCCAATGCAACTTAAAACAGAAAGAAATACAGAAAACAAAAGAAACAAAAAGGCAGCGAGAATGCAAGCAACTTCTCCATTGCTGGTGAGAATACGAAGCTGTGCAGCCACTTTGGAAGATGATTTGGCAGCTGCAAATGCAGCTAAATATAGTCTTGCTGTACGATTCGGCAGTGGCTCTCCAAGGCTTTTACCCAACTGGCTTGAAAACTTATGTCCACACAAAAACCCGTGCGTGATGTTTGTAGTAGATGTTTAGCCATAATTACCAAACTGGAAGCAGCCAAGAGACCCTTCGATACACGAATTGATAAACAAACATTGGCACCTCCACACTATGGGACATTATTCGCTGACAAAATAACTGAGCTAGCAAGCTAATGAAATACATGGATGAGATTTAAACGCATACGCTAAGCATTATAAGCCAGTCTGAAAGGGCTAAATAGTATAAGGGCTCCATCTATATGACGTTTTGGAAAAGACAAAGACACTGACAATGTAGATGGGTGACTGTCAGGGGCTCAGAGGGGAGGCTTGAAAAAGTGAGGCACAGACGGCTTTTTAGGAAGGTGAAACTCTCCTGGATGACGCTGTAAGAGTGGGTTTAATATGCAATTGTCAAAACCCCCAGGCAAAACAGAGTTTTTAAAAAATCTCTTAAGAGGTTTCCCTGGATGGAATGAAGAATATGACAAAGCAACATAACTGTATTACAAATGTCTGAATCAATCTCATGGAAGAACTGGGGGAAAACGTAGCCTTGGGTAGCTCTGGAAATAAATGCCCGGAGTCTATGAGACTAAAGGCCACATGGCGCAGACATAAGCACTGATCGAGGCCCTTCCCATAGTGCTGCAGGCCAATTCCAATGTCACTACCCACCTGTGCTGGTACGGGGCCCTTAAGGAAACGGATGGTGGATGGTGGGAATCAGTTGGGAGAGGCAGGTACTGATCAGTTATAACGAGAAGACGGTAAATCTATCCACATGGCGAAGGATCAGAACTGGAGACATCAGTATGAACCCACGCTTAGTATGAATGCAGATGGTTACGTGTGGGAATGTCTGTAGAGACGTGTACATTCAGAGGTTGGCACGAACACTGTTTTTTGTGGGTTTTTTTGCTCTGTCGGATGAAAGGGCCTAAAGAAAGGACACTGCTGTCGCAAGGAACATAGCAAGCACCCAGATCTTGGTTTCTGCCACATTCTTCAATAAAAGAAACCAGAGCCCCATGGAGAAATTGCAAATTCTAGGATTGGGGCAGAAAATATACCAGGTGAGCCTGTAGTATCCCGTGGTACCAGAAAGTAATAAAGTGCTCAAAAAAAGAAAAAAACTCACGTTGACAGGGGTATTTCAAAGGGACACGAGAATCAACTAAAACAATCCCCAGGGGCCAAAGGTGGGAAATTCTGAACAAGGTAAACGGTGTGTTACAACCCAAGGTACAAAATAAACATCCATAGGTCCATACTGATATAAATATTTGAATAAATAGTGGGAGAGAAGAGATAACTCCCATGCAAAAGAATGTTCTAAATCATTTATGTAACCATTCTACCCTCAGGGGTGAGGTCAGAGTTATACTGAAGGTAACACTGTAGGCTTCAGATGGCCCCAAGAGAACTAGGATGGCTCACCAGAATTTAGGCTTAGGGTTTCATGAACTTAGAGGTTTAACCACTATGTTTCCAAAATTGGAACATCCTGTTTTAAAAAATTGTTTTTATTTTTATTTTTTATTTTTTAGAGACAGAGAGAGAGACAGAGACAGAGACAGAGTATGATGGGGGGCGGGGGGGCAGAGAGATACGGAGACACCGAATCCGAAGCATGCTCCAGGCTCCAAGTTGTCAGCACAGAGCCCGGCGTGGGGCTTGAACCCATGGACCAGGAGATCACAACCTGAGCGAAGTCAGACGCTTAACCGACTGAGCCATGCAGGCCCCCATAGAACATCCTGTTTTAAATGAAGAGGTTGAAAAGGACACTCTGAATCCTACATCGCTCACAGATAAATTCTGCATTGGTTTCTTTAAGTCTACACAGCACCAGTAGGTGAATAAGCAAATGCTAGCATCTCCGGCTTGACATCCCTTCTTGGGACAGCCTTCAGGGTGCCCCTCCGTGAAGTTCTGCACAAAAACCAGGAACTTATGTTCTACTACATTTAAAGCACAATTCACGTACATGGAAAACTTCCTACCAACTTCCTAAAAGATAACTAAAACTCTGCACAACACAAACACGTAAGTAATAAACTGTCAAGTTAGGAGGCTAAATACCAGAAAATACTGCACTGGGATCACTAATGTGATTGTTCACAGACAGTTTTGATGCGGTGAAGGTGTTGTTAGCACAGGAATATCAGACATGCGTGATGCCTTTGTCCACACCATGGTCTTCACGGCATCCACAAGTGATTCTGACATCCTACCAATTACATTGGAATGTTCTTGAAGCTTTTCCTGTACATCATTTTGCAAAAATGTATGTTGAGTTTTGGGGGTCATAAATACATATATTTTCCTATATGAACACTGGCAACAATAGCAACAAAGTCCTCAGTGATTAGAGATGTGTTTTTGAAGTTTGTACAGTAAAATCATGGGTAATAAGTTAAACCACACACACACACACACACACACACACACACACACACACGTTTATCTGATTTATGAGAAAAAGTAACATGGCAGCACAGTGGGCGAAGAATGACGTTTTCAATGAACAGTATTGGGACAATTTTATACTTATATGAAAAATACAATGACCTCATCACACAATAGGGGGAAAAATAAATACCAGATGGGTTGCATATCTACATGCAAATGGTGTGCCATAAAGCTTTTCAGAGGAAACAGGGAACATCTTGACCTTGCAGTAGGCAAGGTTACTTTAAAAGGGCAAAAGAAGAAATAGCCATAAAAGAAAAAAGTCATAAAGTGGTTCATGTTAAAATTAAGAACTTCTATTCATCAAAAGACATGATCAAGAGAGGAAAAATACAACCCACAGAATGGAAGAAGAAAATCATAATAAAATAATTCAACAGAGGACTAATATCCAGAATAGATAAAGATCCCCTACAAATCGTTAAGAAAAAAGAGAAAGTAATTTTAAAGGGGGCAAATGACTTGAGCAGACACTCTATAAAAGAAGAGATCCAAATAGCCAATAAACATATAAAGAGGTACTCAACTTCACTAGTCAGCAAAATTCAGTATCACGACATTCTTGCTAGAGCTAAAATTTTAAGTATTGAAAACACTAAGTAGCAGTTAAAAATGTAAAGCAAACAAAAATCTCATATATTGCAGGTTATAGCATAAATTGTTACAGCCACCTTGGAAAACTGGCATTGTCTACTAAAACCAAACATACTCATGCCTTATGACCTCACACGTCTACTACCCCCAGGTATGTCCCCAATGGAAATGCATGCATATGTTAACCAAAACATATACTAGAAGGTACACAACAGCATTATTCATAATAGCCCCGAACTAGAACCCACCCAAATGCCTATCAGCTATAGGATGTACAAATAAATGATGTCATGCTCACCGAATGGAATACTCTACAGCAACAAGAACATCCGGTCTTCAAACGCGAGGAATCGCAGGGTGGAATCTCATGAAGTTAATATTGAGCAAAACTCCCAACGATGAGAGAGGGCGTAAATATGGTACCATCGATATAAATTACAAAGAAGGATAAAACGACCTATACCATTAGAAGTAAGACAGTTATCTTTGGAGAACGTAGTTTCCGCAAGGGTGTGTGAGGGGGGTCGCTGGTGACACGTGTGGCTGTATTCCGCGTGTGCACGTCCAGCAAGCTGGCCATCCGTGACATGTGTACATGGACACACGCCTACATACAAATATATCTATATTATTTCCAGAACAATTAAAGGAAAATATTTTAAAGCCTCTTGATTGCATTATTCAAAATATATTGTTATTCTTCAGTGAAAACCATAGAATCGACATGTTTAAGATGAAACTCTCTAACCATGCAGAAATTCAAAAGCGTGGACACCAGCTTTAAAACCTTGAATGACTGACCACTGCCCTTATATAAGGTGTCTCGTAGATGCCCTTTCTGATCTGGCCCCTTGTTCCCCACACCCCAGACCCTCTACTCCCCCACTGCAGCTCTACTGTGGGGAAACGATGCTTCCCCCAGCCCTGCTCAGCTTCTGGGGTACAGCTTAGTGACCCCCGCCCCATACCTCCCTCTTCCCTGCCTCTGGATGTCCCCATCCATCTTCCACCCACACCTCTCTGTCCCCTGGGAGTGTCCGCCTCTCTCTGCCATCCCCCTACTCATCTGGTGAGCTCCCCTGCCCCAGGTCTCCTTCCCGCATTTCCCCGTTCGACACCTGATAGCTGTCCACCTCCTCGTTCTGTTTACATTTATTAGGAGGCATTCTGCCCCGACAACCGTCTTCTCTCCACATTTATTTATTCATTTATTCACTTGTGTCGGTATGGATTTCTTCCCACTTTATATGTGGAGCTATATCTGTTACAGTGTATGTTTATTTTCCTCATTATATTGTCCCAGGCTTGGCCGGTGGGGCCCCTCCAGGCTGGCTTCTGTGTGGTTCACCAAGTCCTCACCACCGTCTCTGGGCCGGCTCTTGTCTTCTGGCACAGTGACATGCTTGGGTCTCCTCTTCTGCCCCAGCCCCGGACTCTGCCACCTGCCCAAGGAGCCTGGTTCCTTCTAGCACTGGGTGGGCTCATTGCTGGCATGGCTTTATGGCTTCCCTGCCTTCTCAGGGGTCACACCAACACCTTCAGTGCCAGAAGTCCCCCTTCTACCTTCCCGACAGTGGGACATGGGGCTCCCGTGTCCTCTATGAACTTAGTTCTCCCATCCACATCTCCAAAGTGAGCCATCCACCAGCTTCACTGTGAGCCTGAGCTCAGGACCACCTCGCCCCTGTGGGCTCCAGTCCCCCCCTACACTGGGATGTGGGGGACAGATGTGGTTGGGGAGAACAGAATATAAAGGAGACAGAACTAGGAGATTTTGAAATTACACAGGAGAGCTCTCAGCTGGCCCAGAAACGAGGGAGTTGAAATTAAGAAGGGGCCTGAGTTGGAAGAAGTGAGCCTCTAGGAAGGGCCCCCTGACCCCAGGCTCTGACGCGAGGGTGGGCTTCGGGGGGCTCTGCCCCACCAGGATGACCCTGGAGCTCAGCTCCGTGTTCTGTGCTGGCCACAGAGACAGGTGCAGCTGTGGGTTCCATCCTCATCTAAAAGAAATGTCCAATTATAAAAAAGACTCCAGGGATCTGTGTCTGTGTCACCGAGGCTCATCCCTCTGATCCATCCCAGCAGCAACCTGGCTGCCCTTCGCAAATAAATCTCTGTCTTGAAAAAGCGGCCGAGCCCATCCTGCTCATGCGTTTACCTCTGTCTCCCAAAGCAAAGGGCACTTTTGAGAGATCCCAGCTTCTTCCTTTTCTGAGCACATGAGCTGCCGAGTCTTGTCAAATGGAGAACCAAGAGAGCGACCCGCGTTAGAAACAGGACCAAGCGGGGGTCTAATCAACGTACCTCTAACACTGGCCGGGAGGAGAAACTGCCTGCTGTCCAGAGATACTCCATCCAACTGGGCAGGGGGCTAACAAATACAAGGGAAATCATTGGAGAGCCAGTAGACCCTCAATACCGGGATATGAAGCGTACGAGGGATGGGAGGGCAGATACCTCCGGTAATTGTGCAAGAGGTGCCAAGGATTTGGAGCCAAGGAGCCGCGTTTGGTGCAAATACCTGGGTTCCAAAGTAGTAGCAGTTTTTTTTGTCCCTGACATAGACAAGCTCGTGGGGGTGCAGCAGCTTATTTGTAAAAGATATTCCGTGGCTGACGGCTCCGAGCGCTTCAGAGAGGCTGAAACAAGGAGCTGTGAGCTAATTATAGTTCTTCTAACTTGTGGAGTTGCAGAACATGGACATCTAGAAAGACGCAAGGTCTTCTTGGGGTGTGAGGCTCAATTATCAGTTAAGAGATCGTCAGTTACCAATCATCAGTTAAGAGAGATTTTCATCGTTAAGGACTCCCTTCTCGGTAACACGTTGAGCAGTTTGGTTCCACCTACAATCTCTCTCCCGACAGTCACTGCCACGCTCCAACTATTTGCAAAACACCAGTTGCCAGGAACTCTTGTTTCTGACCAGGGACCTGCATTTACCTTAGCTAAGTTTGAGGAAGAGAGATGCACAGGAGCCCTGTGTGGCGAGGCCCCTCGCTGCCGTGCCTCCTCCTAACAAACAGCCATGCGTCACGGAGACTGGGGACAGCTGAGGACCGTCCAAGGCACAGAGCCGGACGGCAGGTTTGGGTAAGACAGTCAAGTTGCCTGTAGCGGCTGAGTCCTGCTGAAGGGAGGAGAACCCCGTCTCTCCAGACAGAGCCCACAGTCCCCAAGACGGACACACAAGTTTCCCGAATGAGAGCCTGTTGGCACACATTTCTCAGCGAAAGCGTGTGCCGACTAGGGGCTCTTGGCGGAAGCCAGGGGCCCAGCGGCCGGGGTCAGACAGTGCCCTCGTGAACGTCCTTGGACAGCAGGGGTCTGTTAGGAATATTTTCTCTGTAGAACACTGGCAGTTGAACTTCTGGCTCAGCCTACTGAGATATCATCATGGCACTAAGTCAAGATGCGGTCATTCGGGTCTGGCTCCCACTGATGGCAACATGTAGTCACGGCACGAGTCTTTGAGGATGAGACGGCCACCTGCCACGCAGAGGAAGGACGCTTCATCTGCTGACGCTAAGTGGGAAATGAGGGGTGGGAGTGAAGTCAGTATTTGGCGTATTTCTGAGTTTTCACGGTGGGGAGTCTAGCCACAACCGGGGAGCAGGGTTGCCCCGCCCCTTCCGTGTTCTGTGCCGTGTATCTCGCAGGCACTGTATTTGCACGCCCTCGGCACGGGTCTGAAGCCTGCCCCCTTTACTGGAGCTGTGTCACAGTGTCTTGTGACCAGGTCATGTTGTCCCTCGTTTCCAGGTGTTGTGAACTCAGTTGTGTCCCCCTCCCCAAAATTCATAGGGTGAAGTCCTAACCCCAGAACCTCAGAACGTGACTGGGTTTGGAAAAGGTGCCGGGTTCAATGATGGTCCTTATCCAATCTGACGGGCGTCCGGAGAGAAGGGATTTGGACGCACAGAAGACACCCCAGGGATGGGTGCCCAGAGGGCAGACCAAGCAGGGACGGCCACGAGCAGGCCCAGGAGAGGGGCCCAGAAGGAACCAGCATGCTGACGCCCTCTAGGACCGTGGCCTCCAGAAGTCCAGACAGTCCATTCTGTTGTCCAAGCCCCAGCAGACTAGTGATGGGGGTTCATTCCCGGAGAGAATAAGCCCCGATTTCCACTTTGACCTGCTCAGTAAACTCCTCCTGACTCGTCCCAGCAAGGGGGAGCTTCCTTCCCTGGAGTCGTTTCAAGAGTCCAGTGCACTGGAGGACACGACTTCCCCGTCACGCACCTTCCCTCTGCCGGGGTCCTTTCCCCGCCTCCCCCACTCCTGTCTCCATCTCTAGGCTCTTCTGCCCCTTCCCACTTGCCTCTCTCGTGGCCCTTCTGTTTGTGGCTGAGATGTTTCGTTCGGTTGTGATGGGACACTTCAAATGGTCACCATACTTGCCTAAAATAATTGGAGGGGCGCCTGGGTGGTTCAGTCGGTTATGCGTCTGATTCTTGATTTCAGCTCAGGTCATGATCTCACCGTTGGGGAGACTGAGCCCCGTGTCAGGCTCTGTGCTGACAGCACGGAGCCTGCTTGGGATCCTCTCTCTCCCTCCCTCCCTCCCTCTCTCTCTCTCTCTCTGCCCCTCCCCTGCTTATGGGCACACCCGCTCTCTCTCTCTGTCTCTCTCTCAAAAATAGATAAATAAATAAATAAATAAATAAATAAATATAAAATAGAATACAATTAAATTAAGGTAAACTAAACTAAACTAAGCTAATTGGAGGAGTTTCTCACACACTGTGTGCCTCTAGCCTTTCATAAGGGGCCCTTTTCTCATGGGCTGGTGAACATTGTTAACTGGTTTTGTTCATTGCTGTCAGTAACCACTCTCAGGGTCGAAGTCACAGCCATGAACAACTTGCACTCTCCTCTCCCAGACTCAGGGGTGACGCTGTGCTGAGATGACAGCCTGTTCCCCCCTCCAGCTCTCTGCTGATGCCAGACCACCAGGCCCACCATCCCCCTACCCCCCTAGCTGGCCATGTGGGTGCTCCCCCCAGCCCGGCTCCCCACCCAGTCTGCCTCCCCCCACCAACCCCCCCACACAGCCCGCCTCCCCCCCCC